>NC_079200.1:15374188-15399188 GCF_029499605.1 Hyla sarda | reverse complement strand
CCACCGCAGTGCGAAAACAGCATTCTGAACATTCAGTTCCGAACAGTTTTTTGGAGAAAAAATAAATAAATATATAATATAATATAATATAAATTATATATATATTTATTTTTTTTTATTTTTTATTTTTTTATTTTTTTATTTTTTTTTTAAATCAACTGGTGCCAGAAAGTTAAAACAGATTTGTAAATTACTTCTATAAAAAAAAAATATATCTTCATCCTTCCAGTTCCAGCTCTTGAATGCTACAGTGCAATTTGTGCAGTTCTTTCCAGTCTGACCACAGTGCTCTCTGCTGACACCTTTGTCCATGCCAGGAACTGTCCAGAGCAGGAGCAAATCCTCATAGGAACTGTCCAGAGCAGGATAGGTTTTCTGACATGGACATGGAGGTGTCAGCAGAGAGCACTCTGGTCAGACTGGAAATAACCACACAACTTCCTCTAGAGCATACAGCAGCTGATAAGTACTGGAAGGATTAAGATTTTTTTTTTTAATAGAAGTAATTTACAAATCTGTTCTGGCACCAATGATTTGAAAAAAAAAATATATATATATAATAATAATAATAATAATAATAATAATAATAATGTTTTCCATCGGAGTACTCCTTTAATAGTAAAAAATGCAGACAGCAGCTTATCCCGAGAACCATGCCATATCCTTCTCTCTCCTGACTATCGCCAGCAGTAGAGAATCGGGAGGCCGCATACACAAGACGGTTGGGCCCATCCCACCAAAAATCAGCAGATTTAACCAACACTGGTGATAAACGGAGCAATGCATGTAATCCAGCCAAACTTTTCATGGACTCTAAGGGAACGTTCAGACGAGCGGATTTATAGTGTATTTTACGCTGCAGATCTTCCGCTGAAGGACCTCTATATGCTGCCTTTACATGTGCCTGCTCGGAGCAGCAATACGCCACTACGAGCAGACACACTGAAGCGATATGCGAGTCGCAGCGCATGCGCGGTGTACTCGCACACATCGAGGCCTTTCCCCCTGCTCAATGAGCTAGACCAAGAGCTGCTGCGATGTGCGAGTATACTGTGCATGCTCGTGGCGACTCGCACATCGCAGTGTGTCTGCTCATAGTGGCGTATTGCCGCTCCGAGCAGGCACATGTAAAGGCAGCATATAGCGGTCCTTCAGCGGCAGATCCGCAGCGAAATACGAGCGGAAAATCCGCCATTTTATTTATTTTTTATCTATCATCTAAAATAAAAAACATTTATCTAAAAAGTTTTTGTGCAAAAAGATTACATTGGAGTATACAAAAAAAATATACTCCATCCCCATCCCTCCATTACTTTTTCTTTTGATTGCTGAACTTATGGAGAGACACAAACAGAAGTTCACCAAATCAAAAAATAAAAATAGCAACAAAATGGAAAGTGCGGCCTACAAACACTTCACCGTATAGACATTAGGTCCATTTCCCATGTTTTCTTCCCCCAAAAGGGATATGATCCAAACATCCTCCACAAATGTTGAAAGAAATCAGAAGAAAAGTCGCCGACATTGAAACAGTTACCCCAAATTTTTTTTTTTTTTCAACCATTGAAACTAAAGGGTTACTCACGGTTCTCGGACTGCAGGTCCAGCAGAAACTGTTCATCGCCGTCTGGCACTTGAGCTGCATAATAAAAATTAAAATTAAAAAAATTAGTCATTAAAAAAAAAAATGCTTTTTTTAAAATACAATTTTTAACAAGCTGCTAATATTCACTTTTATATATTCAAAATAAAAATAAATAAATGATAACGCGATGATTGAGAGACAGGGATTTTCTCAGACTTCCTGCCATTAATCCCACTGGGAAAACATTCCATCCAGCCTTAAGTGGCTGATAACAGGAGACAATAGATCTCATTACTAATACACCTAATAAAGATAATGCAGACTGGAGAATAGGCCTCTAAAAAGCTTCTCAGAGAAAGGAAAATGTCTCTAGCGCCAGGACGATCTGTACTGTGAAGGGTTAATTAACCAGTCTAAAAAGCAGAGGCAGAAAACATGGGACCGAGGCCATAATGTGACCGATCACGTGCGGGACTGTCCCTACGAATGATCCCACCAGCAAGACTAAAGGCCTCGTTCACACCGCGGAATTTCCTCCGAGCAGAAGCCAGGGGAAAGATTCTGCTCAGATATTCCGCTGCACTGTGGAATTTACACGGCGCAATAATCTGCCTCAGAAATATCGGTTATGGAATTGTCAATTCTTTCTGCAGAATCTGCTCTATGCAGACAGCACGCTTCCAAATAGAGAAAGAGTGGCGTGGGGGGGGGGGGGGGGGGAGAAAGAGGGGCGTGGGGGGGTGGAGAAAGAGGGGCGTGGGGGGTGGAGAAAGAGGGGCGTGGAGAAAGAGGGGCGTGGGGGGGTGGAGAAAGAGGGGGGGAGAGAGGGGCGGGGGGGAGAGGGGCGGGGGGGAAAGAGGGGCGGGGGGGAAAGAGGGGCGGGGGGGAGAGAAAGAGGGGCGGGGGGGGAGAGAAAGAGGGGCGGGGGGGGAGAGAAAGAGGGGCGGGGGGGAGAGAAAGAGGGGCGGGGGGGAGAGAAAGAGGGGCGGGGGGGAGAGAAAGAGGGGCGGGGGGGGAGAGAAAGAGGGGCGGGGGGAGAATACAAAAAAGGGCTTGTGCAGAACCATTTGTACAGTCGAATCTGATTTGCCACGTTTTTCAGGGTAAAATAATAATAAAAATCTGGTGGAGTCTTTTGTTTTCCATCGTGGACAATCCTTCCCATATCAATTTTCCATCACACACGTACGGGCAGCATTATTCTGGTCCCTATTGCCTCGCTGGGATATACAAGCTTCAGTTTTACTAATTTGCAGCATCGCAATCTCTAAAAAGATTTTTCAATTTCACCTTTTACGACGGGCGCCCAACATCGCGCGCCATTGTGAAAGACGGACAATGCTAACGCTCCGAGCCAACTCATTTGAGGTTAACGGCAGATAACTCTGGCACGGGTCCAGTCTGGGGGAGGGGGAGGAATTTTTATTCTTTATTTCTTTAATTGAAATTTTTTTTTTTTATTAACCCTCTCCATGTGAGACACTTCGGTACCAACTGGACAGTGTCTATATTCTCTGTGCACTGTAAGCAGAAAAGAGCGGTAGTTTGTAGCGGTGAAGCTGAAAGCCGATCTACCGGTGCACATTTATAGAGCAATAAAACACGGGCTGAGGGTGTTTTATTTCCTACACAGGTGAAACATCGCGCCCCGAATCCTTCCAGTGTATATATAGAATCCCAGCCCCGTCACTGCTGCAGAAACACTACACGGAGGAGAAATGTGCTGCGTCAAGAGCTGAATGTCTGCTCAATACCAAGAGGCGGCCGACAAGAACACAACGTATTAAAAAGGAAACCTGTTAATGCTTTCATGCTGCCCAAACGCATTACTGGCCTGGAGCATACAACACAAGATAAAGGAAAGTGTCCGGCACCAGGCAGATACAGGAATGTACTTTATACCTAAAACCCATATAAAACCACATTAGAAATACAGCAAACAGACGCATTTCGGACTGTGTGTTCTTACTCACCATGTGTAGAAAAGGTATCTTATGCCTTTGAGAAAATGAATTTTTTTTGTTTTTCTTCATACCAGTGCGAACACGTCCTTATGTTTTTTGTTTCTTATGTCTGTGTGAATATGTCCCTATAACACATATTCCTTTGGATGCATTCTATGGGCTGTGAGAATATGAAGATATTGCTAAGTAATAAATGCTGTCCTGAGAATATGCATCAGAGGAGGAGTATTGCCAGGTCAGTACCAGTCCATAAAGGGAACACAAACAACACAATGTATCTCCAAGTCACTGACACTTGTGTGAAATCCCACTGTCCACTCAGGAAGAATACTGATTGACAATCAATCTCACATGGAACCGACAACAGGTGGAAATTATAGGCAATTAGCATGACACCCCCAATAAAGGAATGGTTCTGCAGGTGGTGACCACAGACCACTTCTCAGTTCCTATGCTTCCTGGCTGACGTTTTGGTCACTTTTGAATGCTGGCGGTGCTTTCACTCTAGTGGTAGCATGAGACGGAGTCTACAACCCACACAAGTGGCTCAGGTAATGCAGATCATCCAGGATGGCACATCAATGCGAGCTGTGGCAAGAAGGTTTGTGGTCTGTCAGCGTAGTGTTATGAGCATGGAGGCGCAGCCAGGAGACAGGCCAGTACATCAGGAGACGTGGAGGAGGGCGTAGGAGGGCAACAACCCAGCAGCAGGACCGCTACCGCCGCCTTTGTGCAAGGAGGAGCACTGCCAGAGCCCTGCAAAATGACCTCCAGCAGGCCACAAATGTGCATGTGTCTACTCAAAAGGTCAGAAATAGACTCCATGAGGGCGGTATGAGGGCCCGCCGTCCACAGGTGGGGGGTTGTGCTTACAGCCCAACACCGTGCAGGACGTTTGGCATTTGTCAGAGAACACCAAGATTGGCAAATTCTCCACTGGCGCCCTGTGCTCTTTACAGATGAAAGCAGGTTCACACTGCGCACATGTGACAGACGTGACAGAGTCTTGAGACGCCGTGGAGAACGTTCTGCTGCCTGCAACATCCTCCAGCATGACCAGTTTGGCGGTGGGTCAGTAATGGTGCGGGGTAGCATTTCTTTGGGGGGGCTGCACAGCCCTCCATGTGCTTGCCATTAGGTACCGAGATGAGATCCTCAGTCCCCTTGTGAGACCATATGCTGGTGCGGTTGGCCCTGGGTTCCTCCTAATACAAGACAATGCTAGACCTCATGTGGCTGGAGTGTGTCAGCAGTTCCTGGAAGAGGAAGGCATTGATGCTATGGACTGGCCGCCCGTTCCCCTGAATCCGATTGAGCACATCTGGGAGGTCTCGCTCCATCCACCACAGACTGTCCAGGAGTTGGCGGATGCTTTAGTCCAGGTCTGGGAGGACATCCCTCAGGAGACCATCCCCCACCTCATCAGGATCATGCCCAGGCGTTGTAGGGAGGTCATACGGGCACGTGGAGGCCACACACACTACTGAGCCTCATTGGGACTTGTATTAAGGACATTACATAAAGTTGGATCAGCCTGTAGTGGGGTTTTCCACTGTGATTTTGAGTGTGACTCCATATCCAGACCTCCAGGGGTTCATACATTTGATTTCCATCATTTCTACAATTCCCATCATTGCACTAGAGACCAGTAGTATTCCGCCTAGGAGCTATTTTAATACTACAATTCCCATCATTTCACTTTAGGACAATAGCTCCTAGGCGGAATACTACTGGTCTATAGTGAAATGATGGGAATTGTAGTTCTGCAGCAGCTTCACGGTTAAAGACTTCGATCAACAGTAAAATGAAAAGAATTGTAGTTTCTCGACAGAACAGGGCAGTGTTTCCCAACCAGCGTGCCTCCAGATGTTGCAAAACTAAGACTCCCAGCATGCCCGGACAGCCAAAGGCTGTCCGGGCATGCTGGGAGTTGTAGTTTTGCAACACCTGGAGGCACCCTGATTGGGAAACCATGAATAGGGAATAAGCCCAAAAGGCATTAAATGGGGGAGGTAAGAAAATGCCAGGTCCTAGGTGACAAGACCCCCCAGTATAATATTGGGGGGGGGGGGAATAGGATTTGTCCCCCTTCTATGTATGTTCTGTGTTTTTGTCGTAACCTCTAGTGCAAGTTTTACCCAACCCAGCTGGGACCGATTCGCCATCACTCCGGTCTATGGAACGCCGCGGCGAGTTAATACTTCCTAAAGTGGGAATAAAAAAAAATAAAAAACGAAGGAGCGGCACATGGGTCCCGTCTAAATTTAGCGTCTCAGTTAATAGGTTAGAGATTGCACGGCGGTGACATTTGGGGAGGAAGTATTAGATTGTGTGCTGGTCATTGAGTAACATTAGGAGGAGACCAAGCAGTGAACTGGCAGTGCGACTTCCGGTACATTCCCCACAGCCCGGGCCTCGCATAGCACAGACTATTTAAAGCTGGCACCTTGGCACCGACTGCTGAAAAGTGATATCGGAAGCAAAAAGATCTGCGCTCAGCGAGAAGATTCATACCCATATGTGCATTGCTAGAAAGCACAGCTAAGGAAAGCTGGGTGACAACTCCTGGAGCGGTGTTTCCCAACCAGGGTCCCTCCAGCTGTTGCAAAACTACAACTCCCAGCATGCCCAGACAGCCTTCGGCTGTCCGGGCATGCTGGGAGATGTAGTTTTGCGACACCTAGAGGCACCCTGGTTGGGAAACACTTATGTCGTCATATTTCCTAAAAGCAGAGTATATGGAAAGCTGGGTGACAACTTCTATAGAATTATATAGCTAGATTTCCAATTATCATTATATATCATGAAGGGTACATGGAAAGCTGGGTGCCAACCACTGTGTGATTAATAGTCATGTTCCATTATACCAGTATATACCATGCAGGGTGTACAGAAAGCTACACCCTGCAACAACCCCTACAGGATTAAAGCTACACTCCACAACAACCCCTACAGGATTAGGTTTCCTTACATACCAGTTTACACCATGCAGGGTACATGGGAAGCTGGGTGATAAATCCTATAAGGTTACGTTACCCAATACCAGTATATACCATGCAGGGTATATGGAAAGCTGGGTATTAACCCCTATAGGATTACGTAGTTATGTTCCCCAATACCAGTATACACCATACATGGTATATAGAAAGCTGGGTGCCAACCCCTATAGGATTATGAAGTTTCGTTACCTAATAGCATTATATATTATACAGGGTAGATGGAAAGCTGGGTGACAAACCCTATAGGCTTATGTTCCCTAATATACCAGTATATACCATGCAGGGTATATGGAAACCTGGGTGACAACTCCTATAGGATTATGTTCCCTAATATACACCATGCAGGGTATATGGAAAGCTGAGTGACAATCCCTATAGGATTATGTTCCCTAATATACCAGTATATACCATGCAGGGTATATGGAAACCTGGGTGTCAACTCCTATAGGATTATGTTCCCTAATATACACCATGCAGGGTATATGGAAAGCTGAGTGACAATCCCTATAGGGTTATGTTTCCCTATTAGCAGTATATACCATATAAGGACTGTAAAAGGTCTTTATTATTGTAAATTAATAGAAAGTTGTATAAAATACTTTTCTTGCCCCTGGGAAAGCTGGGTGACAACCCAAACGACTGCCATAACATTATCCAGGTGTGGTCACCCAGCTTTCCCAGACTTGGCGAACACCTATGCAGATTTTTGTAGGTATCGTAAATATATGGGCAAGTGTTGTTGCCATTAATTAGTTTCTGCGGCGCTAATAAGGTTGTCACCCAACTTTCCCAGAGGCATGCGGCACTTCGGTAGCCGGCGATTGTCTTGGTAAATGTATCTGACCCTCGGCCTCTGGAGACGTCAACGTGATTTCTCGCCTCCTCGTTGGCTCATTTGTAAGTAGGAAATGGAGTTTCCTGTATCTATTCACATGGAAATCTAATGCGTTCCCATTGTCTCCTGACCTGACCCACACAGCGAGCGCTCACACGCGGCTCGTCCCTCGCAAAACAAGAGCGAAGGGTTAACCCTTCCTGACGTAACCCACACCTTTCATTACAAGAGGCCACTGCGACTAAGACAGTGTTGCAAAACTACAGCTCCCAGCATGCCCGGACAGCCTTTGGCTGTCCGGGCATGCTGGGAGTTGTAGTTTTGCAACAGCAGGAGGCACCCTGGTTGGGAAACACTGAGCAGAGATCTTTCGGGGGAATCCTGTTTTTAAAACATTTATTTTCCCCCTCCATTTAGAAAAGGGTTTCTGAAAACAGCGCCACTTTGGTCCATAGGCTGTGCCTGGTATTGCAGCATATTTTATGCTTTACCTGTCACAATCTCCTGTTTTTAGATAAATGTTGATGACCACTTTAAAGGGGTAGTCCCCTGAAAAAAAAATATATATATATATATATATATATATCTTTCTTTTTTTAAATCAACTGGTGCCAGAAAGTTAAACAGATTTGTAAATTACTTCTATTTAAAAATCTTAATCCTTCCAGTACTTAGCTGCTGTATGCTCCACAGGAAGTTCTTTTCTTTTTGAATCTCCTTTCTCCCTGACCGCAGTGCCCTCTGCTGACACCTCTGTCCATGTCAGGAACTGTCCAGAGCAGGATAGGTTTTCTATGAGGATTTGTTCCTGCTCTGGACAGTTTCTAACATGGACAGAGGTGTCAGCAGAGAGCACTGTGGTCCGACAGAGAGGAAATTCAAAATAAAAAGAACTTCCTGTGGAGCATACAGCAGCTGATAAGTACTGGAAGGATAACGATTTTTAAATAGAAGTAATTTACAAATCTATTTAATAAAAAAAAATAAAAAAAAGTTTTTCACTGGAGTACCCCTTTAAGGCAGGCCATGGTAAGATAGGGCTTCTCATCAGGATTCCGGGCATATCTTTTTATTTCCATAGTCCTTGCCACCGTAAAGATATAAGACTTTATGGTATCACATCAAATAAAGCTCAAGTGTCCAGGGGGCGTTCCCTTGCGCGACAAGAGCCCAGTTAAGCCCAACCCATGTCCTTTTTTAACAGCTTCTTTATCCGCTTGCATTCGCCTACCCTATTTGACTGACAGCCACTTTGTGAAGAGGACATGGGCGCAACTTAGTTGGGTTCTTTCTGCGTTTGGGGGGGGGGGGACAACGCCCCCTGGACACTTGAGCCTTATTTGATGTAATAACTTAGTCCTTTCCAGTGCTGAGAGAGATAAACCTATTTGATATTACATCAAATGAGGCTCAAGTGTCCAGGGGGCGTCCCCCAATGCAGGAAGGAACCCAACTAAGTCCCACCCATGTCCTCTTCACCTAGTGGCTGTCAGTCAAATAGTGTGGGCGGATGCAAGCGAATAAAGAAGCGGTGAATTTGAGGACATGGGTTGGACTTGGCTGGGCTTTTGCTGTGCTAGGCAACGCCCCCTGGGCACTTGAGCCTAATTTTGATATAAAAAGGAGTTATCTAGGGTTACAAAAACAGAGCTGATTTCTTCAAAGAAGAGCACCACTACTTGTCCTCAGGTTGGGTGTGGTATTGCAGCGTGTGGTACTGAAGTGAATGGAGACAAGTTGTAATACCACCTACAACCTGTGGACCGAGGTGGCGCATTTAAAAAAAAAAAGAAATTAGGTCTAATGACCCAACCGCATCTTAGTGCTCTAAGACACTGTCAGATCAAGTTTATAGAGCATTGTTTCCCAACCAGGTTGCCTCCAGCTGTTGCAAAATTACTTTTCTAAATCCTGGGCAAAAAAAATAAAAAATCTTCACTAGCCATCTCGGAATGGCTACCAAGGTACTGAACTTTAGCACGAACGTCATGACGCGCTCACCGTATTCGCTCGGCAAATCAACCATCACATGGGCAAGGCACCGCTCCTCACCATCACAAGACTTGTATAAAAAAAAAAAAAAAAGCTTTACAGAAAGACCTAGACACCATAGTGCGAGCCTTTAGATTGGCCATGGAGGATGGGGGGGGGATCCAAAAATTCCATTACCGACAGCATGGCCACGTCTTCTCCATGTCCGGTGTGGTGTGACGACAGGATATCGGGACTTATCTGCTCGGAAGGATTATAGGCTCACCGCCACGTTTATTGTGTGTCTATGGCCTTCATGTATCATACTTGTTAACAGTCACCACGACTGCAGATAACCGAGCTCTAAATGGTTTCCTCCTTCGGGGGTGGTCCGTAGACCACACTACGATCTGCTGAAAGTCCGAGACGTACGACCCTAGAAAGGGAAATATTGTCTCCACGTTTTTCCTCTCTGACATTTATTGGCCTCCTCAGATGTCTCGTTCTACAGTGTAATTTGTCAGGTTTTACGGTCGATGGCCGCGCGCCCCAGGGCTGGAATTACATCTTAACATTTTGTCAAGTTCCTCAGCAGCAATCTGGAAAAGGTAGCACCTGGTCTGGCGCACCTACGAGAACGCCTCAAGGGGAAGGTGGATAGAACAGGATTCACAGGTCTGGTATGGACAGCAACGTCTAACTAGAAGAAGATGAGGAGAGGGAAGGGTTAAAACCACCAAGAAAGTAGGGTTACCCCTAGACCGGGACTAAAACGTGGCTACATCTCCAGATGGCTGGGGCTCCTTCTTTATTACCATCAGCTTCCCACCGTCCTTATGGAGCTCTCTACGGCTTCAGTCTGACTGGCTCCAAGGATCTAAAGGGTTTTGCTACAACAGGTCTGAGGTTTCTTTAAAAGCAGATGGGGGAGGGGGGGGTACGGACTGGGTGGGCTAAGGCGTTGGAGAGATTTATACTACGTGCTGTTAAAAAGGGAAAAAAAACAATTCCTTTAGGGCTACTATTATTCCATAAAGATAAGAAAAAATGGCATAAATAAGAAAAGCAAATAATTCATTATTCAGAGGGTCCTCAGAGATTCAGTAGAGCGTTTTCTGATCTCGAGGGTACCGTCTAGCTTCCATTTTGTAGACTTAATAAAAGACAGCCATATAGTGGCCTCTAAATAGTAAATATATTTTATTCACTATAATACAAGGGGTTTAATAGAGGTAGGCCAGAGGCTGAGGAACCGCGACTCTACCGAGGGTCAGGAACAGGGCAACCAAAGAGCTTTCAGTAAGGTTCAACAGCAAATGAACATAGATCAAACAAGATGGCCGAGGTCTGTGAGGACCCGGAGATGGGGGTTAATCAAGGCAAGTAGGTAACATCTCAACCACTGTCTAATGTAAGTAGTTCCACTCTGTTGGAGAGAGGCTAGGGCCTAGCCTCAACCACTGTCCAAAGGAAGTAGTTCTACTTTGCTGGAGAGAGGCCCAGCCTTAACCAGAATGGAATTACTTCCTGTGGACAGTGGTTGAGATGTTATCTACCAGCCTTAAATAACCCTCATCTCCCGGTCTGACAAACCTCAGCCATCTTGTTATATCCATGGTAGACCCTGTCATGGCTTTCAGGAGACAAAGCCCTATCGCCCAGAAGCAAAAATCAGAAGGCCAAGAGCTTGTCTCACCTCGATGGAGGAGCTTCATTATTGTTTCACACAAGAGCAATGGATGTATTTTTTGCCTCTATATTATGGCCTGTTGCAAAACTACCACTCCCAGCATGCTGGGAATTGTAGTTCTGGAAGCACCCTTGTTGGTAAACACTGGTCTACAGACTTGGAAAGCATCATACATCACTAAGTTGCGTCATGAGACCTGCGGTTGGGCCTAGACTCGTGAGGGACTGCCCTTAAAAGCATAAAAGCTTGGTCAAAATTCTATTATATGCCTCCCTTTAGCGGCACCCAGTTAGGAACAACCTCTATCACCTATCTGGAGTGTTAAAATGTGCGTATGATCACTGGGGGGTTTCTACTAGAGATGAGCGAACTTACAGTAAATTCGATTCGTCACAAACTTCTCGGCTCGGCAGTTGATGACTTTTCCTGCATAAATGTGTTCAGCTTTCAGGTGCTCCGGTGGGTTGGAAAAGGTGGATACAGTCCTAGGAGACTCTTTCCTAGGAATGTATCCACCTTTTCCAGCCCACCGGAGCACCTAAAAGCTGAACACATTTATGCAGGAAAAGTCAACTGCCGAGCCGAGAAGTTTGCAACGAATCGAATTTACTGTAAGTTCGCTCATCTCTAGTTTCTACCAGTATGGGCACCATCACTCACTAGAACGGGGGTTCAAGTCCCCTGTTTGAAAGAAGTGGTGGACAAGGATGGATGCCGCTGCTCCATGTAATTTTATGGGACCGACGAATAAAGCCGAGCAACGTACTTGGCGTCACTTCACGAGTCCCATAGGCTTTGGAAAAAGCAGTAGTCAAATATGTGCCTTGCCAATACATTCAAATGGGGGACTTTGAACCCTTGTTCTCGTGATGGTCGAGTGCCAGATTGGTCAGACCACCAGTTGTTGATAGGCAAGAATTGTTGTTCGTGGTCCAACCCTTTTAAAGTAAAGTAAATGGTCAACTATGTTTTACATGGACTCTTCAGACCAATGATGGATCATATCTAGTAGCTAGGACCTACACCGGCCAACGAATGCTTGTTCTATGTGCAACATTGGTCGGACCATCAGGTGTGGATAGGCGATATATGTTTGTGGTCCAACTCAAAGGAGTATTCTGGCTATATACATCTTATCCCATATCCAAAGAATAAGGGATAAGATCTATGATCGCAGGGGTCCCGCCGATGAGACCCGTGTGATCTCTGATCTTCGCCTTCGAGATTGGGACATGATGTCACAGCCACACCCCCTAATGACGTCACACCACACCCCCTCCATTCATGTCTATGGGAGGCGGCCCCCTCCATTCATGTCTATGGGAGGGGGTGTGAAATGTTGTGTCGTCACATCCCAGTCTTTGAGGCAGCGCCCTCCACAGAATGCCTGCACAGAGATTGCGGGGGTCCCCACCGGCAGGCCCCCTGCGATTATATATCTTATCCCCTATCCTTCGGATAGGGGATAAGATGTATGAAGCCGAAATACCCCTTTAAAAGTAAATGATCAACTATGTATTACAAGGACTCTTCAGGCCATAAAAGACTGTCTTAAAAGGGGCATAGCAATGATAGATCTAGTAGCTAAGACCTACACGGGTCAACGAGAGGACAGGAGATCCACTGGACCTGCCACAAGTCTAGAAATTTGTCATAAAATTCCTTCCAACCACACAATGACTCCCATTACTATATAAAGGCAATGGGCTATTATAAAAGTAACAACATGTTATTAAAATGTAGAGTATTAGGGGAATTTAATTAAATCAAAACCCGTGAGATGACGACTCCACTCAACTCTGTCTACAAGTCAACGCTGACCATAAAGCAGGAGTTTACGAGAGGTAAAAAAGTTGGCCTGAAACGACAAACTATACCAGCAGTCTCGCAATCCCATGGCGGGGTTTATTCCAGATAATCCCGCTTCCACCCCTCTTCTGCCGCTACAGCCACATGAAACATCTCCGAAAGCTCATAAAGTCCCAGGGAAAGAATCACAGATCATGTGCAAATTGAGCCTCGGGGGGGAGCAGAAAAGTTGTTTAACATCCCTTAAAACTCCTTTCCAAATTGTCTTTTTCCATCCGCAAATGCCAGAAATCCTTTTTACTATTAACTACAGCTTAATGCGTCCTGTTTTTCATGAATGCTGATGTTGGACTTGCTTTTTTAACAAGTAGAACTGTATAAACAAGACAATCCTGCCCAAAAAACTTCCATTACTCCAATGTTTCCTAATAGGAAACTGAAAAATAAACGTCTGCTAAGGTCCTCCGAAAAAAAAGCGTATTAAAACAAGAGCACCTGCAGGGCCTGTCAGTGGGTACTGGTAGCAAAACAGTGGAAAGACCGGCAGACCCCAGCCTGGCCGGTGAGGCACATCCAGAACTTTGAACCAGATGCCTGAAAGAGGTTCCGGGAATGAAAACAAATTTTTTGGCCGCGAGGTTCAGGAGTTTGTCCGTTTGGCTGAAGAAACCACAATGTATGTGCAATCATTCATGGTACTGTACCTTTACAGGAGGACCTTGTCCACACAAGAAGCATATTACTATACATAGACATCTTTGATTGGATTTTAGCCAAAGTCAAGAGTGGATTCAAACAGAATGAAGAAAAGGTCCTCATGCACGTTCAAGATGTGTCGCCCGAGCCTGTCAATCTTGGTGGGACTGGCCAACCATGTTGTGTGAACATGGGGGCCACTGGCCTCATCTGACAGATTACGGGTTTGGGAAGAAAGGGAAGGAGTGTTAAAGGGGTACCTTGGGGGGGGGGGGGGGGAATTCTAATCAACTGTTAAAAACAGATTTTTTAAATTCCTTTTATTAAAAATCTTAATCTTTCCAGTACTTATCAGCTGCTGTATACTATAGAGGAAATTGTGTAGTTCTTTTCAGTCTGACCCCACTGCTCTCTGCTGACACCTCTGTCCATGTCAGGAACTGTCCAGAGCAGAAGGGAGGTTTGTTATGGGGATTTGCTCCTACTCTGGACAGTTCCTGACATGGACATAGGTGTCAGCAGAGAGCACCGTGGTCAGACTGGAAAGAACTACACAACTTCCTCTGGAGCATAGGATTAAGATTTTTTTTATATAAGTAATTTAGAAATCTGTTAAAAGGACAAGTATCATGAACAAAAAATGTATCCCCCTATCCAAATCTCCTGTTTGGAGCCCCGATTCTCTAGCACTTGGACCCCCTGCGATCTTAAACTTATCCCCTATCCTTCGGATAGGGGATAAGTTTTAGATCGCAGGGGGTCCGAGTGCTAGAGAACCGGGGCTCCAAACAGGAGATAAGTTTTTGTTCCCGATATACTTATCCTTTAACTTTCTGGAGCCAGTTGATATGAAAAAAATTGTACTCCTATAAAGGTTTTTGCCTTCCCTTGGACCAACACAGTAGAGTTATAGGTTGAAAATTGCCAACCCTATCAACTAGAACCATTTCTATAGACTATAGGAGCTTAGAATAGAAAATAAGAACTCCCAAAAACACCAACAGAAAAAGGATAAAAAAAATAGGCCAAAAGTCAGGTAGCCATCAGACTTAGATGTTTGCTCCCGGTGCCTTCGGAGGTAAAGTGTCTCCTTGGAGACAATGCCAACCTAGCTTAAAGTGTACCTGTCAGATTCCACAAAAAAAACATTTTTTTTTAAATATATCACTCAGTACCTAATACTGACCATGTACATCTAATTTTTATGTGTCTAGCACCTTTATTTATTTATTTTTATTACACTTTTAATTTAGCTGACTAGTCTGATTTCCTCTCAAAGGGAGGGGGCGTGGCCTCACTGTGAAGGTCTCCGCCCCCTCCCTCAGTATGCTGTCTGCTCACATCTCTCCTAGCATTAGCAAAACTACACAAGCTGACAGTGGGAGGAGCCCTGCGCTCACAGCTGTCAATCAAGGAAGTGTGTCCATGACATAGGTGATGACTCATGGACACAGCAGGACTAGTATGTGTCCAAGCAGGCAGGGGGGGGGCAGTTGTTTGACTGGCTTTTTCGGTATGAAATACTGAAAATTTTCTAATGAAAGCAATTGCAAAACCTATTGGTTATACCTGCTTTACAACATAGCAAAAGTTTTTGTATCTGACAGTGCCCATTTAACGTCTTGTAGACTGGAAAACACTCACTGGAGGAAGGGGGATGCAAATAGTCTCACCTCCAGAAGGTAGGAAAGCTGGCAATGTAGTGCTACCTATTGGAGGTAGTTTCCCTGTAAAGTCAATGTTCAACTCAAAAGAGCCTTGATCCATGACTGGGAACGATCAGCCAAAACTGGCTGGGTGAGAGACCCTTAATGTGAATTTGAGAGGGTAAGGTGTCTCCTGAGAAAGACCATCAAGCTGGCATAGGTAGACTCACTGGAGGGAGAAGAGCTGGACGGCGTCCTCCTCCCCTGAACGAAAACTGCCAGGCCTATAAGACTTCCAATGCCAACTTGGCAAGGCAATAATCCTCCAACAGGTGGCACTACAGAGCCAGCTTCCTTCTGCGGGACAGCTACTTTCCACCCTTGAGAATTTCTCCACCCATGCTGGTTATATATGGTCTAAAAATAGGGACTGGGTTAAGTACCATTGCTGTAAAGGCCCGACTCAGTCCTTGAAGGGGTATTCCGGTGGAAAATATATTTTTTTTAAATCAACTGGTGCCAGAAAGTTAAACAGATTTGTAAATTATTTCAATAAAAAAAATATTTGTCCTTCCAGTACTTATTAGCAGCTGTATGTTACAGAGGAAATTCTTTTCTTTTTGAATTTCTTTTTTGTCTTGTCCACAGTGCTCTCTGCTGACACCTGATGCCCGTATCAGGAACTGTCAGGAGCAGGAGAAAATCCCAAGAGCAAACCTATGCTGCTCTGGACAGTTCCTGACATGGACAGAGGTGTCAGCAGAGAGCACTGTGGACAAGACAGAAGAAATTCAAAAAGAAAATAATTTCCTCTGTATCATACAGCTGCTAATCTGCTAATAAGTACTGGAAGGATTAAGATTTTTAAATAGAAGTAATTTACACATCTGTTTAACTTTCTGGCACCAGTTGATTTAAAAAAAAAAAAAAAAAAAGTTATAATAATAAACCACCGGAGTACCCCTTTAAGTCCCACCAACATGCCAGTTTTTTCCAGTTACTCGATTTGAATAGGACAAGGAAAGACAAATCCTGGACTGTTGTTGGGCCGCCAGGACTAGGTTGGGAACCTTTGGTCTACAATATTCCTTAAGCAGCAGTTCAGGAGCAAAACAGGTGGCTCTCGTGCTATTGGTAGCTGCTGATACTACAGCTCTAACCTGAAACTAAAGCATTAAAGGGGTACTCTGCCCCTAGACATCTTATCCCCTATCCAAAGGATAAGGGATAAGATGTCTGATTGTGGGGGGGGGGGGGGGAACCGGCCGCTGGGACCTCCCGCAATCTCTGGCGCGGCACCTAGAATTCTGGTGCATGGAGAGAACTGTGCTCTATGCCGGATGACGGGCGACCACAGCCGTCACGCCCCCTTCATTCAAGTCTATAGGAGGAGGAGTGACGGCTATGTACTAGCACTCACGCCCCCAGACATGAATGGAGGGGGCGTGGTGTGGCGTCACGAACAAGGAAGCCATGCTTCCATGTGTAGTAAGCCGCGGGGCTGGCCTGGAGAATGCGGGGGGGGGGGGGGATCAGGACCCCCACAATCCTGTGGATAGGGATAAGATGTCTAGGGGCGGAGTACCCCTTTAAATCAGTTGTTTTAAAGGGGTTATCCAGGAAAAAAAAAATTTTATATATCAACTGGCTCCACAAAAGTTAAACAGATTTGTAAATTACTTCTATTAAAAAATCTTAATCCTTTCAGTACTTATGAGCTTCTGAAGTTGAGTTGTTCTTTTCTGTCTAAGTGCTCTCTGGTAACCGCCCAGTTTAGAAGAGGTTTCCTATGCGGATTTTCTTCTAAACTGGGCGGTTCCCAAGACAGGTGTCACCAGAGAGCACTTAGACAGAAAAGAACAACTCAACTTCAGAAGCTCTTAAGTACCGAAAGGATTAAGATTTTTTAATAGAAGTAATTTACAAATCTGTTTCACTTTCTGGAGCCAGTTGATATATATAAAAAAGTTTTTTCCTGGAATACCCCTTTAAACTGTGGCCCTCCCGATGTTGCAAAACTTCAACTCCCAGCATGCCCGGACAGCCGTTGGCTGTCCGAGCATGCTGGGAGTTGAAGTTTTGCAGCATCTGGAGGGCCACAGTTTGGGACCACTGCATTAAATCTGGGCAGATACGGCTACAGCATTCAATACCACAGCAGGCGCAGATGGTCGACTTGTGGTTTAATGTCACTTTACAAGACACCGATCGTGATCAAGAATCCTAAAAATACATTTGTTACTGGATTTCCTGGTTTATAAAGAAAAAAATAGGATTTTGCAATTTGAAGAAAACTCTTGTTTAGGCAGCAGGATGATGCAACCCAAGGATCTGAGGCAGCCTGTGCCAAGGCATAATTACATAAAAACAGTCAGAACTCAGAATACGGAGTTAGGGCCGCTGCCAGAAAGTAACCACAAACATGTCGGCATTTCCATTTTAGCTCAGTTTTCAAGAGGGGGAAGAAAAAAAAACTGTAAAAAAAATTAGAAAAAAAATAAAAAAGGAAACATTCATACACAATATAAAAAATAAAAATAAACTAAACACCACCGACACACCAAGAAAGTCATTTAAAAATGAAAAAAGGAGAGAAAAAACAAAGTAAAAAAAAAGGAAACATTCATACACAATATAAAAAATAAAAATAAATAAATAAACTAAACCCCACCGACACACCAAGAAAGTCATTTAAAAATAAAAAAGGAGAAAAAAAATAAATAATAAAAGTCATAAGATTAGGACGTATCTTGGTTGTAGCTCCATGGAGCACCCAGTAGAGTAGAGTTTGGGTCATCCCATCTTCTCATACATATCAGTTGTCGTAAGAAGGACAATTTTTGTCCAACATTATCACCCTGGTGAGATCACATAACTTTCTCCTTTTGGATATGACCAGAGATAAGAAAACCTACAGTAAATCCCATCAGAAACGAAGGGAACTGCCATAGATTGGTTTAGTCTGAAAATTTTTGTTGCACTCTCTAAGTTGACCGATTGCCCAGAAAACACCAGTAAGGGGACCTTCACGTTACGATTTTACTGTACTGGAATCAGTTTCCTTCAGACTCAGCTTTCTGAGGGAGCCGAGCACAAATAAATGGGGGCGATGGTTCACTCAAGAGACTTCCTCTTTGTTCTAGCGATTAATGGGGGTCTTGGCACCATTTTTTTTTTTAACACACATTTGGTCTCCAAAAAACTGGTGCTGCTTTCCTAGTGCTCCGATTGCCCGGAAAAATGAACACTCTCCTACGAGACCCAAGAGTGGTCTAAGGGGGCATTCACACTATGATTTTACTGTACGGGAACTGGACCCGGCCCATATCCAATTTATTTCAATGCGATGACCGGAGTCAAACGGTGACTCCAGCTCACTTTTGCCCTGTATCCGGTTTTCTGACCGAATCTAAAACCGCGGCATTCCACGGTTTTAGGTCCGGTCAGAAAATCGGATGCGGGGTAAAAATAAGAACCGGAGTCACCGTTTGACTCCGGTCGGCTCATTGAAATGAATTAGATATGGGGCGGGTCTGGCTGGGATACGGGAGAGCACGGTTTTCTTTCCCCCCAGCCGGATCTGGCTCCCGTACAGTAAAATCATAGCGTGAATGCCCCCTAAGACCAGTCTTGGGTCTCGTAGGAGAGTGTTCATCTTTTCCGGGCAACCAGAGCACTAGGAAAGCAGCACCAGTTTTTTGGAGACCAAATGTTAATCTGTTTAATATTTTTGATTAAAAAAAAAAAATAATTTATTAAAAAAAATTAAAAAAGGGGCCTGACTGCCGAGACCCCCATTAATCGCTATAACAAAGGGGAAGAGTCTCTTGAGTGAACAATGTCCCCCTTTATTTGTGCTCAGCTCCCTCAGTAAGCTGAGTCTGAAGGAAACTGATTCATTGAAATGCGGAAACTTTCTGCAAATTCAGATACCGCTAGTTCTGCTTTCCAAGGACAACCAGGAAGAAGCAAGGGAACAGCATTCATTTTAGCGCTTCTTTCCCTTCGATCTAGAGGTCAATGGGAGTCTGGACCTCCACCGATCTGAACATAAAGCACTATGACATCCAAAACTTTGTTAAAACAACAGGTACACTTTAAAGGGGTACTCCGCCCCTAGATATCTTATCCCCTATGCAAAGTATAGGGGATAAGATGTCTGATGGCTGGGGACCAACGCGATCTCGGCTGCACCCCAGACATCTGATGCACGGAGCGAAATTCGCTCCGTGCCGTATAACCGGCGATGCAGGGTGGAGGCTTGTTACATCACGGCCACGCCACGCTTCTGATGTCACGGCCGCTCCCCCTCAATGCAAGTCTATGGGAGGGGGCGTGACGGCCGTCACGCCCCCTCCCATAGACTTGCATTGAGGGGGCGTGGCCATGACGTTACGAGCCTCCGGCGCTGCACCCAACAGTCTAAACAAACACCGGGTGCAGCAAGGAGATCGTGGGGGTGCCCGGCGGCGGCGCCCCCGCTATCAGACATCTTATGCCCTATCCTTTGGATAGGGGATAAGATGTCTAGGGGCGGAGTACCCCTTTAATTTTACTGCTCCATTAAAATGAAAGGCTCTGCAAAAAACAATTGACATTGACCATCTATGGCCGTGTACAACTCTCAGGTGCCCCAACAGCCAAGGGGCATTCATCTACACCAGTGGTCAAAACTTAAAGGGGTACTCCGGTGGAAAACCTTTTTTTTTATATGAACTGGTGCCAGTAAGTTAAACAGATTTGTATATTACTTCGATTAAAAAAATCTTTACCCTTCCAGGACTTTTTAACAGCTGTATGCTACTCCATTAGAACAGGAAAAATTCTAATTCTGGACTATTGGTGGCCTTAAAGGGGTACTTCACTGGGAATTTTTTTTTTTTTTTTTTTCAAATCAACTGGTGCCAGGAAGTTAAACAGATTTGTAAATGACTTCTATTTAAAAAAATCTTAAATCCTTCCAGTACTTAGCTGCTGTATACTACAGAGGAAATTCTTTTCTTTTTTAATTTACTTTTTGTCTTGTCCACAGTGCTCTCTGCTGACATCTCTGTCCGTGTCAGGAACTGTCCAGAGTAGCATAGGTTTGCAATGGGGTTTTTCTCCTGCTCTGGACAGTTCCTGATACAGGGCATCAGGTGTCAGCAGAGAGCACTGTGGACAAGACAAAAAAAGAAATTCAAAAAGAAAAGAATTTCCTCTGTAGCATACAGCTGCTAAAAAGTACTGGAAGGACCAATTTTTTTTTTTTTTTTATAGAAGTAATTTACAAATCTGTTTTAACTTTCTGGCAACAGTTGATTTAAAAAAAAAAAATTATATATATATATTATAATAATAATAATAATAATAATAATAATAATAATAATGTTTTCCACCAGTGTACCCCTTTAAGTTTCTTTTTTGGGTTCTTCACCATATGATGTTGCTATTCAGGCAGCGTTCACCTAAACAAGCTTCAGGTCACTGACCGCCTCTGATAATTTCACCACTTTCACTATTAACCAAATCAATCCCGCAATCACCTTCAAATGCAATAAGGTTGGGGGGGGGGGGGGGGGGTCAGCAAGGAAGTAAGGTTGGGTAAGCACAATTATTAGCACATCAAAGGCAATGGCACTTGGGAGACCCGAGAAGTCCGTGTGCTATTGTCCCTTCATCACCTTGTTCTTCCTGTTCTCAGACCTCCAGTACAGTCCTGAAGGGCTTGCTCAAGCTCTTAAGTAAAAGTCCCAAAGACCCAACCAAATGGTTGAGAGAAAGCTGATCAAAGGGCGACAAGCAAACAAAATCACAGCGGCTAATCTAAACTCCTGGACAAAGTCCTGGACACGGCATATATGGTATATAGAGTATAGATTATACAGTATTGACCACAGTTGCACCTACATTATGATATTGCATCAACTGCAATAACTGTAAAAATAGATGGTTAATCAGAATCCCTTCACGTGTAAGCACAGACTTTCCCAGATGTCCCCAACCCACTCCGTAAAGGGGTACTCCACCGGAAAAACTATATATACTTTTTTTAAATCAACTGGTGGCAGAAAGTTAAACAGATTTGTAAATTACTTCTATATAAAAATCTTAATCCTTCCAGTACTTAGCTGCTGCTGTATGATCCACAGGAATCTGTTCTTTTATTTTTGAATTTCCTTTCTTTCTGACAACAGACACCTCAGGAGAGGTTTGCTATGGGGGGGGGGATTTGCGCCTACTCTGGACAGTTCCTAAAATGGACAGAGGTGTCAGCAGAGAGCACTGTGGTCAGACAGAAAGGACATTCAAAAAAGAAAAGAAAAGATTTTTTAATAGAAGTCATTTACAAATCTGTTTCTCTTCCTGGCACCAGTTAATTTGGAAAAAAAAAAAAAAAAAAAAAAAAAAAAAAATTAAAAATTAAAAAAAAAAAAGGTTTACAGTGAAGTACCCCTTTAAGGTCACCAATAGTCCAGAATTTTTATTTTTCCTGTTCTAATTGAGTAACAAAAAAAATCTGGCATGTTGGTGGGCTTTGAGGTCTTGGGTACCACTGTGCTATCTAATACTAAATAGCTGGACGTGAAAGCAAAGCCAACATAAAAAAAAAAAAAAGGTCAAATATTTTATGTTTTTACAATAGAAAACTGAGTTTTAACAGCCAACCAAAAAGCAGCCTAGCTATAGTCAATATGCAGTAATAAAAAATTAAATACATAATAATAATAATAATTATATATAAATAATAAATAAATAATACTAATAATAATAAATAAATAATAATTATAATAATAATAATGCTGTGTTGTCCGCTCATCCACTTGCAACTAGAGATGAGCGAACTTACAGTTAATTCAATTCGTCACGAACTTCTCGGCTCGGCAGTTGATGACTTTATCCTGCATAAATTAGTTCAGCCTTCAGGTGCTCCGGTGGGCTGGAAAAGGTTGATACAGTCCTAGGAAAGAGTCTCCTAGGACTGTATCCACCTTTTCCAGCCCACCGGAGCACCTGAAAGCTGAACTAATTTATGCAGGATAAGTCATCAACTGCCGAGCCGAGAAGTTCGTGACGAATCTAATTTACTGTAAGTTCGCTCATCTCTACTTGCAACCTCCAATGGTCCCGCCCTGGCTTAACCGTCCGAATCCAAACAAAGAATGTCCGGCACAAGATGTGCATATAAAACTTTATTGATGCTTGGCAAGGAGTCACAATACAGATCTGGGAAGTCCGACGCGTTTCGTACCGTCAGGTGCTTAATCGTAGTCTACGATTAAGCACCTGACGGTCCGAAACGCGTCGGATGTCCCATATGTGTATTGTGACTTCTTGCCAAGCATCAAATAAAGCAAGAATTATATGCACATCTTGTGCCGGACATTCTTGGTTTGAATAATAATAAAAAAATTAAAAATAAATCAAAATAAAATATAAAAAAAAATAAAAAAAATAAAAATAAAAATCACACAGGCTTGGGATTGGTGAACAAGTTTTTAGTCCTACAGACAAAGTTCTTCACAATAAAGTCAGCTAAACTAGACAGCTAATACTCTAGTACAGCGTTTCCCAACCAGGGTGCCTCCAGCTGTTGCTAAACTACAACTCCCAGCATGCCCGGACAGCCAAAGGCTGTCCGGGCATGCTGGGAGTTGTAGTTTTGCAACAGCTGTAGGCACCCTGGTTGGAAAACACTGTACTAGAGTATTAGAATGTGTCAGTCGAGTGGCTGTCAGTGACGGAATCCACCATGGTGGTCCTATCTGCGTGGTGCCTGGAGGTTATCTAGTCCTGTCCTATAAAGCTTAGCAGACGGCAAAGACAACTAAAACTACCATCACAACATTAATTCTATAGAAAAAGAAAAAAAAACAACAAAAAAACGCACACTGGCTCCACCAGTTAAGCAAACATGAAAAGCCAAAGCAAAACAGACAGATCCAGGCAGCGCCGGGCTACTATGGCGCTCACCTTGATCCTCAACCCGGTTGCTACACAAATCCCTGTTGTAAATCGGTATCCCGGCAACCCCATAACATGGCGGATCACGTGCTCACTGTCAGCGAGGGCAATACAGATATGCGAGCAGATAAGACCCTGAACCTAAATCAACAATACAATCTTGGAGACCTGCCACTTCCCATATCTATGCAGACACTTGTAAGTGAAGATTTTCTGAACTGGAACTTCAAAAAGGACCCCCGACCCCCCCCCCCCCCCAATTAAACGCCAAATGCTGAAAAGCTGACGGGAGACATGGAAATAACTAACAAGGAGTGTTACATCTGAACGATTCCTCAGATAGTCACATATGTGACCATTAAACTCTACGTGCCCCTACATCAAGCCCCTGACGCGACTTCCCAAAATGGAGATTCATTTGGTAGGACCCAAGGAGCTTGACGTTCTGAAGGTCATCGGTAGAGGTCCAGCATGTGATCCGTCTACTCTAGCGTCAACGTGCGCCACAATACCACGTGCAGCACCCAACCATTGCAAAACACTTAGATGTTTCCTTAAAGGAGTACTCCGCTGCTCAGCGTTTGGAGCAAACTGTTCCGAACGCTGGAGTCGGGAGCTCGTGATGTCATAGTCCCGCCCCCTCGTAACGTCACGTCCTGCCCCCTCAATGCAAGACTATGGGAGGGGGCGTGACTTCCGTCACGCCCCCTCCCATAGACTTGCATTGAGGGGGAGGGGCGTGACATGAGGGGGCAGGGGCTATGACGTCACGAGCTCCCGGCTCCAGCATTCGGAACAGTTTGTTCCAAAATGCCGAGCAGCGGAGTACTCCTTTAAAGGGGTACTCCGGTGCTTAAACATCTTATCCTCTATCCAAAAGGATAGGGGATAAGATGCCTGATCGCGGGAGTCCCGCAACTGGGGGCCCCGGGATCATGCACGCGGCACCCCGTTTGTAATCAGTGCCCGGAGCGTGTTCGCTCCGGGACTGATTACCGGCGACCGCAGGGCCGGCGGCGTGTGACGTCATGCCTCCGCCCCCGTGTGACGTCATGCTCCGCCCCTCAATGCAAGCCGACGGGAGGGGGCGTGATAGCTATCAAGCCCCCTCCCGTAGGCTTGCATTGAGGGGCAGAGCGTAACGTCACCCGGTGGGCGGAGGCGTGACGTCACAAGCCGCCCGCCCTGCGGTCGACCATAATCAGACCCGGAGCGAACACGCTGGCGTATACACAGCGTATTTCACGCTACTCAAAGTTTGCGGGGGCAGCAGGAAATACGCAGCGTATTCCTCGCTCACTATAACACACAGGGCTTTCCGCCGGCATGCGTGTAGTGAGTTTTGGAGACGGGGCCATGTGCCGGCGTGACTGACGCGTTGCTCCGCCTCCAAAGCTCACTGCGCACACAGGGCTGCCGCCGGAAAGCCCTGTGTATAGTGAGCGAGGAGTATGCAGCGTATTTCCCGCTGCTGCTGCAAATTTTGAGCAGAGTGAAATACGCTGCATATACGACAGGTGGGAACGCACCCTAAAGGGGTATTCCAGTGGAAAACTTTAATTTTTTTTATATTTTTTATCATCCTCAACTGGTGCCAGAAAGTTAAACAGATTTGTAAATTACTTCAATTAAAAAATCTTAATGCTTCCAGTACTTATCAGCTGCTGTATGTTCCACAGGAAGTTCTTTTCTTTTTGAGCTTCCTTTCTGTCTGACCACTGTGCTCTCTGCTGACACTTCTGTCCATGTCAGGTGCTGTCCACAGCAGGAGAAAATCCCCATAGCAAACCTCTGCTGCTCTGGACAGTTCCTGACATGGACAGAGGTGTCAGCAGAGAGCACAGTGGCGAGATTTAAAAAA
>NC_079200.1:15334188-15369188 GCF_029499605.1 Hyla sarda | reverse complement strand
TAAAATTACTTCTATTAAAAAATCTTAATCCTTTCAGTACTTATGAGTAGAGATGAGCGAACTTACAGTAAATTCGATTCGTCACGAACTTCTCGGCTCGGCAGTTGATGACTTTTCCTGCATAAATTAGTTCAGCTTTCCGGTGCTCCGGTGGGCTGGAAAAGGTGGATACATTCCTAGAAGACTCTTTCCTAGGACTGTATCCACCTTTTCCAGCCCACCGGAGCACCTGAAGGCTGAACTAATTTACGCAGGAAAAGTCATCAACTGCCGAGCCGAGAAGTTCGTGACGAATCGAATTTACTGTAAGTTCGCTCATCTCTACTTATGAGCTTCTAAAGTTAAAGGGATATTCCAGAAAAAAACTTTTTTTTTTTTAATATATATCAACTGGTTCCAGAGAGTTAAACAGATTTGTAAATTACTTCTATTAAAAAATCTTAATCCTTTCAGTACTTATGAGCTTCTGAAGTTAAGGTTGTTCTTTTCTGTCTAAGTGCTCTCTGATGACACGCGTCTCGGGAAACGACCAATTTAGAAGCAAATTCCCATAGCAAACCTCTTCTAAACTGGGCGGTTCCCGAGACACGTGTCATCAGAGAGCACTTAGACAGAAAAGAACAACCTTAACTTCAGAAGCTCATAAGTACTGAAAGGATTAAGATTTTTTAATAGAAGTAATTTACAAATCTGTTTAACTTTCTGGAGCCAGTTGATATATATAAAAAAAAAATTTCCCTGGAATACCCCTTTAAATAAATAAATAAAAAACATTTTAAACTATCTGCATGTAACTTTGTGTTTTTTTTTTTACTATTATGTCATTTTATAAGTGCATTTTTTGTTCCTTGTCATTTCAAGTCCCAAAGTGAAGCCTACGGAAAAGATTTCCGTAGGCATAAAGCAAAATAAATAAATGGAGAAAATAAAATAAAAAAATTATATATAAAACAATAAAGTGCCACAGACAGAAAAAAAATAAAAATAATACAATACACTTTTCTCATGTTGCATTTTATATTTGACTGTGGACCAGTAATGTCCATTCTGCGGCTCTCCAGCTGTTGCAAAACTACAACTCCCAGCATGCCCTGACAGCCCTGGGGCTTGTCAGGGCCTGCTGGGAGTTGTAGTTTCACAACAGCTGGAAAGATACAGGTTGAAGAAAACCACTGCTGTGGACTGTAAGGAAACATTTCCAAACCAGGGGGCCTCTGGCTGTTCTAAAAACTACAAATCCCAGCATGCCCAGACAGCCTTTGGCTGCCTGGGCCATCCTGGGAGTTGTAGTTCTGCAACAGCTGGAGGCACCCTGGTTGGGAAAACATTGCTGTAAAAGTATTGAACAACAAGATGTCTTCTCCGTTGACCTTTCCATGATCTCGGGGACCTCACCAAAAAGGGGTTGGGGGGGGGGGGGGGTTGGACATATTGTTTGGTTGCTATGGACACATGGAGATCCCTCGTCTTCCACAGAAGACCTAAGTGAATGATAACTCTTTAACAGCCCCCTCAGATGTTTCCCAACATCTATACTGGTACTTGACTGCGTACATAAAGCTACATGCATACCTAATTTTTATTTATTATTATTATTATTATTATTATTTTATTTTTTTTTGGAGGGGGGGTGAGCATTTTTTTAGTCTTTTTTTATTTTATTTTTTTACACTTCTGTTTATTCACTACCACAAAAATGCTACAATTTGCAAACCAGGTGGTTCTAGAATCTAGAATAGCGTTATGCACAAAATGTTGAACTGTTGGAGGGGGGGGGGGGGGGTTGGTTTACTAAGGACCCCAAAATGAAATTTTTAAAGTCCATACATTAGCTTTTTTAATTTATTTAATTAAATTAAATATTTTTTATTTTTATAAAACTCAATTGAGTTTAATGGCATTTAATATGGTGTAAAGGGATTATCCAAGAAAAAAAACTTAATTTTAAGTATAAACTGGCTCCAGAAAGTTAAGCAGATTTGTAAATTACTTCTATTAAAAATTCTTAATCCTTTCAGTACTTATCAGCTGTTGAAGTTGTGTTGTTCTTTTCTGTCTAAGTGCTCTCTGATGACACCTGTCTTGGGAACTGTCCAGAGAAGAAGCAAATCCCCATAGCAAACCTCTTCCACTCTGTGCAGTTCCTGAGACAAGCAGAGATGTCAGCAGAGAGCAATGTTGCCAGACAGAAAAGAACAACTCGACTTCAGCAGCTGATAATTATTGAAAGGATTAAGATTTTTTAATAGAAGTAATTTACAAATCTGTTTAACTTTCTGGAGCCAGTTGATTTTTTTTTATTATTTTATATATATATATATATATATATATATATATATATATATATATATATATATATCTATCTATATATATATCTATATCTATACACACACCGGAGCCAGTTGATTTATATTATATATATATATATATATATATATATATATATATATATAAATAAAAGTTTTTTTCCTGGAATACCCCTTTAACAAAAAAAAAATTTTTTTAAAAATTCAAATAAACCGCGAACCAAGACGGTCGCAAAAAAGTACAACCCCCCCACAAACTACAGTAGGAATATAGCCGGCAGCATAGAAATAGACGAGTTTCTGAATCCTTTTACAAGGCTCGACAATCTCAATTAGCCAGTGTTTCCCAACCAGGGTGCCTCCAGCTGTTGCAAAACTACAACTCCCAGTATGCTTAAACAGCCAATGGCTATATAAATCTACCGTATTTTGGTCATTTTTGAACCATTTGGATACCGGTCAACTTTAAGACTATTAGTACTACCATATCCGGAAAACCAAGATGGCAAGATGTAAAGTTTTATCCATCATGGCAATATAAGGAATAAATATAAAATTTAATAAAAAATGTTAAAAATAAATAAATAAATAAATAATAATAAAAATAATATAAATAAATAAATAAAAATAAAAAATATATAAAATGTAATTAATAAAAATTGATAAAAATAAATAAAGTGTAAATTGCATAGTGGAAATACGAAGCATTGATAACCGATCCCATATCTGTACATCCTATCGGCAGGCACACATTATTGGCGCAGTCTCCAATGTTCTGTGTGTATATACTGCAGATGGAGCAGAGCCGAGTCACTCAGCTACATGAGCGACATAGCTGCGCAGAATGATATCGATTACACAAAGGTGATCTATGACCGCGTTTTGTCGCGTGCCTCCAGCTGTTGCAAAACTACAACTCCCAGCATGCCCGGACAGCCTGTGGCTGTCCGGGCATGCTGGGCGTTGTAGTTTTGCAATAGTCAAAAGTGATCAGTGCACCAAGGAGAAGGCGGCGGCTTCTTCCCGGCTGCTCCGCGCCCACATGACAATTGCTATAGGCATGGAACCCTCATGGTCATTTCCTGTGCTAATGTACACCATATGTTACTGTCCAATTGTCGTCATAAAGGGCATCAAAAATTCATTTGCCCGAGGAGAACTGTCAAGAATCAGAGATTTCATCCCAACAAAATGCTTCAAAAACATAAATAAATAAATAACTGGGTATCTGACAGGGCGTAAGAATTAATATGCCGATACAGGTAGATAAGGAGAAATACAAAAAATATTTGCTGACAAAGCAATATCTTATCCTATACAATCTTCTAATGATAACCAGAGACTGATCCTATAGGTCACTCTGCTTTGGATTGTGTTCGGAGCCTGAGTTACATATTATGCCCCTAGCTGGTCTAGAGTTACATATTATGCACTGTAACAGATTGTAAGCTCCTATGTGACACTATGGATGAATAAACTATCACTATGTTCTAGATCATACAAATACTATGCTTCACTGATCTAGAGCAAAAATGCCTGGGATGGGGGGGGGGGGGGTGTCTCACAATGTAAACCAGCTCTGCCTAAGTGGGGAGGATTTTGCAGTGTCAACATAATCTAGACCCGCTCTTCCTGGGGGGGGGTCGGGGGGGGGAGTTACCATCTAGACCGACTATGCCTAGGAGGGGGGTGGGGGTTACCATCTAGACCGACTATGCCTAGGAGGGGGGGGGGGGGGGTACCATCTAGACCAGCTATG
Source organism: Hyla sarda (assembly GCF_029499605.1). Classification (NCBI taxonomy): domain Eukaryota; kingdom Metazoa; phylum Chordata; class Amphibia; order Anura; family Hylidae; genus Hyla; species Hyla sarda. The sequence goes on along the minus strand of NC_079200.1, from coordinate 15,365,123 downwards.
CCTAGGAGGGGGGGGGGGGGGTTACCATCTAGACCAGCTATGCCTAGGAGGGGGGGGGGGGGGTTACCATCTAGACCAGCTATGCCTGGGGGGGTTACCATCTAGACCAGCTGTGCCTAGGGGGGTAACCATCTAGACCAGCTATGCCTAGGGGGGTTACCATCTAGACCAGCTATACCTAGGAGGGGGGGGGTTACCATCTAGACCAGCTATGCCTTGGGGGGGGGGGGGCCTTACCATCTAGACCAGCTATGCCTAGGGGGGGAAGTTACCATCAAGACCAGCTATGCCTAGGAGGGGGGGTGGGGGTTACCATCTAGACCAGCTATGCCTAGGGGGGTTACCATCTAGACCAGCTGTGCCTAGGGGGGTTACCATCTAGACCAGCTATGCCTAGGGGGGTTACCATCTAGACCAGCTATGCCTAGGAGGGGGGGTTACCATCTAGACCAGCTATGCCTAGGGGGGGGGGGGGTTACCATCTAGACCAGCTATGCCTAGGGGGGTTACCATCTAGACCAGCTATGCCTAGGGGGGGGTTACCATCTAGACCAGCTATGCCTAGGGGGGGGTTACCATCTAGACCAGCTATGCCTAGGAGGGGGGGGGGTTACCATCTAGACCAGCTATGCCTGGGGGGAGGGGTTACCATCTAGACCAGCTATGCCTGGGGGGGGGGTCTCCCTTACCATCTAGACCAGCAATGCCTAGGGGGGCGTATCATCTTGACCAGCAATGCCTGGGGGGGAGGGGGTTATGACCTAGATCAGCTATGCCTAGGTGGGGGGGCGGGGGGCTTACCATCTAGACCAGCAATGCCTAGGGTGGGGGGGGGGCTCACCATCTAGACCAGTTATGCCTAGGGGTCTTCTATAGCTCACCGATGCATCGGAGCTTATGATCTACAATATAAACCCTAAGTTCTTAGGCATCACTGATATGACCTAGATTACTGATCATAGGAGTTTACACTCTAGACTAAGCCCCTAGTCATCACTGATCTAGACTAAGCTCCTATGGATCAGTGATCACAGTGGTGCATAGGAGCTTACAATCTAGACTTTAGGCCTCTAGGCATGGCTGGTCTAGATCTTAAGGCCCTAGAAATCACTGGGCTAGATTGTAAGCTTAGAATGTAAGCTTAGAATTTAGGGTCTACATCAGTGTTTCTGAACCTGGGCGCCTCCAGCTGTTGCAAAACTACAACTCCCAGCATGCCCGGACAGCCGAAGGCTGTCCGGGCATGCTGGGAGCTGTAGTTTTGCAACAGCTGGAGGCACCCAGGTTCAGAAACACTGAAGGCTGTTCAGAAACACTGAAGGCTGTCCGGGTATGCTGGGAGCTGTAGTTTTGCAACAGCTGGAGGGACTCTGGTTGGGAAAACACTGACTAAGGATGTAACCCTGTCCATGCCAGGTTCCAGAATGATGATTGCATAGTATGAATACTGTATTGGTGCATAAGAGCTTACATTCTAATACAGTAGGACAAACAGTCTACACCAATCGCTCTGCTATATATCCCCCCCCCCCCTTCCCCCTCCCCCAAGACCAGGTAAGTACAAGATTAATAAATGATAATTCCTCTCCAGTATGTACCAGAAAATCTCCAACCAGCATATTCCATTTGCTTTCAGTCTAATTAGACTCCGAGGAATTGCTTTTCCTTTTAAAAACTCATGGAAAAAAAATAAAATAAATAAATAAATAAAAATGCAGAAAGAATCAGAGCGAAATGCATCGTGAAGACGACCGACCACGCGCTAAACGCTTCCAAAAATTACAGCAGCGTTAACCCCTTCAGCACCAGCCTCCGCAATGCAAAATATTAAATAAAAATAAAATTTTTAAAAAAATTACAAATAAAATAAATTTTGTCTTTTTTAAAATTTTTAATAAGATTTTGTATGTGTGATTTATTTTATTTTTTAAAAAGGGGTTACGGGATGGGAGCCAAAATCCTATTCATAAGCAAATACACAGCACAATTGTTTTATTCATAATCCCAAAGTTAAACAAGTCCCGAAACGTTGGCAGAAAAAGAAAAAAAACGAAAAAAAAAAAAAAACGCTCATCTTTGGAACAGGCTAAAATAAATATAAAGGGGGGGGGGGGATAAATACAGATGTGGTTAAATGGAAAAAAATAAAAAATACACCCGAAAAACTTACCTTCTGTTAACCAGGTTTCTTGGAATTGGCTTAAATCCTGGAAGAGATCTGAAAAAAACGGAAAGGAAGAGCGTGTGAAACTAGGAATTGATTGTATGCTATATACATTCCTTACAACCAGGGTGCCTGTAGCAGTTGCAAAACTACAACACCCAGCATGCTCGGACAGCCAAAGGCTGTCCGGGCATGCTGGGGGTTGTAGTTTAGCAACAGCTGGAGGCACCCAGGATGGAAAACACTGAGCTATAATAGGTTAGGTCAGCGTTGTCTGGGCATGCTGGGAGCTGGAGGCACCCTGGTTGGGAAACACTGGGTTAGGTGATAAAATCATAGATACAATTCCTAATGCTCTATGTAGATACGCTGCAGATGTAGCAGAGCCGAGTCAGTCAACTATGAGAGCGACATAGCTGGGCAGAATAACAACAACACAGATGACCTAGGACAGTGTTTCCCAACCAGGGGCCTCCAGCTGTTGCAAAACTACAACTCCCAGCATGCCCGGACAGCCTGCTGGGGGTTGTAGTTTAGCAACAGCTGGAGGCACCCAGGATGGAAAACACTGAGCTATAATAGGTTAGGTCAGTGTTTCCCAACCAGGGTGCCTCCAGCTGTTGCAAAACTATAACTCCCAGCATGCCCAGACAGCCTTCGGCTGTCTGGGCATGCTGGGAGTTGTAGTTTTGCAACAGCTGGAGGCAATCTGGTTGGGAAACACTGGGTTAGGTGCTAAAATCATAGATACAATTCCTAATGCTCTATGTAGATACGCTGCAGATGTAGCAGAGCTGAGTCAGTCATGAGAGCCACATAGCTGCGCAGAATAACAACACAGATGATCTAGGACAGTGTTTCCCAACCAGGGGCCTCCAGCTGTTGCAAAACTACAACTCCCAGCATGCATGGACAGATGTAGCTGAGCCGAGTCAGACAACTAAGAGGTACTTCGCTGTGTAGAATTAAATCAATTACACAAAAGGTGATCTAGGACAGTGTGTCCCAACAAGGGTGCCTCCAGCTGTTGCAAAATTAAAACCCCTTTTTTTCAGCCTTTGGCCGAAAGCTGTCCGGGAATGCTGGGGGGTTGTAGTTTAGCAACAGCTGGAGGCGGCCAGGTTCAGAAACACTGATGTAGTCCCTAAATTCTCAGCTGGTGATACTGTACGCCACCATTGGGAAACATTGACCTATAAGAGGTTGGGTGGTAGCATCTTCGATACAATTTCTAATGCTCCGTGTAGATACACTGCAGATGTAGCAGAGCCAAGTCAGTGAACGATGAGAGCGACATAGCTGCACAGATTATTATTAACACAGATGATATAGGACAGTGTTTCCCCAACCAAGGTGCCTCCAGCTGTTGCCAAACTACAAACACGGACAGCCTGCGGTTTGTAGTTTTGCAATAGCTGGAAGTAGCCAGGTTGGGAAACCCTGCCCTATGGATCTCATCAGCAGTCTCAACGATTCACACCAAGAAACCCTACAGAATACCCCAACGAGCTACATGTCCCATTTACACAGATGCAGCAGAGCTGAGTTTGTTATAGAACTGTCTTTGGGCATCAAAACAAATCAGTCAGTCACCATGGGTGGAAAAAAAAGGTGATAAAAATACTTAAAAATCATAGATAATACCTTTGGGATAAACCACACACACATTTCTATGAATATGGTATATACCAGTGGTCTCCAACCTGCCGACCTCCAGATGTTGCAAAACTACAATTTCCAGCATGCTGGGAATTGTAGTTTTGCAGCATCTGGAGGTCCGCAGGTTGGAGACCACTGTCAAATGTATCAAGTACATTTACTACTACTTAAAGAAACACACATGCGTCTGTCTGGGCATGCTGGGAATTGTAGTTTTGCAACATCTGGAGGTCCGCAGGTTGGAGACCACTGGTATATACTATACTGTGCTGTGGTATAGGTTGGCAAATTATATATATATATATATATATATATATATATATATATATACACACACATATACACACACACACAGAAAAAGGTTAAAAAAAGGTTTTATTTTGTACCATGTAGTGATAAAATAGAAATAGAAATATATATACACACACACACACATATACATATATATATATATATATACATATACACATACACACACACACTCTAATATATACACACACTATATACACATATACATACACACAAAATGCATATATATATATATATATATATATATATATATATATATATATATATATATATATATATATATATATTAGTAAATTTGAGTAGCCGTATTAGTCCAATATATATATATATACATACACACACACACACACACACACACACTCTCTATATATACTATATAATGGATCTATATAAAAGAAAATAACCCAAAGATCAATAAAAACATTCCTTATGAATATCTTATATATTATACTGCGCTATGATATAGGTTGGATAGATATATATATATATATATATATATATATATATATGTTAGAGTTCGGAATTAAACTTTAGTAGAGTATAAGAATAATACATGTAGTAATGACCATTTTTAGGTCAGTTACATTTTCAAAATATAAAATAGGATCAATAAACAAATAAATAAAAAAAAAAAAACTGTGGTATATATATATATATATATATATATATATATATATATATATATATATATATATACACACACACACACACACACACACACACACTTGAGCATAACATTTTTGAAGTATAAAAATAACAGTATAAAATTAAGACTAAAAATTACAACGAACAAAAAAATACTATATAAATAAAAATATATAATAAAAAATAAAAGAATACCCAACCCAGAGATCAATAAAAAAACAATGGCTCCTAAAGCAAGGCAACACACAAAACGTACTGTACTGTACATTCCTATCTGAAGTTATGTTACAATGTATCACCGCAGACGTGCAAATATTTGCGCCCCCCCCCCCCACCCCCTTTTGTGTCCTTGACAAAAGGTAAAATGTTGATGTTGTTACCTTCGGATTCTTGGGGCGGGAGATCTGCATCCATGAATTTTTTCCGGCCGGCCATAGAGTATCGGTCTACGTCTCCATGCCCTTGAGGGTTCTATCCAAAAAAAGTAAAAAAAATAAAAATGATAATAAATCCAAAGTGTCAGCTTAAAAGTAAAGTGGATCGCAACGTAAGCAACGAGGAGAGGAAGCGAGAGGATCTTGTGACCGTTAGTGAAAAGTTTTAGCGAGGAGCAGGAGGACTCACATTTGTCAGGGTATAAGGCACTTGCTGATCCAGGTAACCTCTCATCCTATGGTCCATTTGTTAACTGTGAGTTGTCATGGAGGATCGGCAGTCTGCAAGGACAGGAAAGGGGAGGGGGAGAGAGCAGAGCATGAATGGAGAGCACAAACATGCATACATAATGAGACCCATTCACAAAAATGCAACTAGGAAGGGGGGGAGGGGGAGGAGAGGGGGAGTGGGGCGTCTAGTCAAGAAAAGCTGTGGCCAATTAGCCAAGGATATAAACCAATAGAACTGAATACATGCAGGTCAGAAACCATCCGAAACCTGTATACATACACCCCCATAACCCCCAGATGAGATGCGGAGAACATACCGAGCGTGCAGCGTTACTTCCTACAGAAAGTTTACAGCAGTGTTTCCCCAACCAGGGTGCCTCCAGCTGTTGCAAAACTACAACTCCCAGCATGCCCGGACAGCCTTCGGCTGTCCGGGCATGCTGGGAGTTGTAGTTTTGCGACACCTAGAGGCACCCTGCTTGGGAAAACACTTATGTCATCATATTTCCTGAAAGTAGAGTATATGGAAAGCTGGGTGACAACTTCTATAGAATTGTAAAGCTAGATTTCCCATTACTGGTATATATCATGAAGGGTACACGGAAAGCTGAGTGACAACTTCTATAGAATTGTATAGCTAGATTTCCGATTATCAGTATATATCATGAAGGATACACGTAAAGCTGAGTGACAACTTCTATAGAATTGTATAGCTAGATTTCCGATTACCAGTATAGATCATGCAGGGTACATGGGAAGCTGGGTGACAACCACTGTGTGATTAAGTAGTCATGTTCCATTATACATCAGTTTATACCATGCAGGGTGTGCAGAAAACTAAACCCTGCAACAACTCCTACAGGATTAGGTTTCCTTATATACCAGTATACACCATGCAGGGTACATGGAAAGCTGGGTGACAACCACTGTGTGATTAAGTAGTCATGTTCCATTATACACCAGTTTATACCATGCAGGGTGTGCAGAAAGCTACACCCTGCAACAACCCCTACAGGATTAGGTTTCCTTATATACCAGTGTACACCATGCAGGGTACATGGAAAGCTGGGTGACAACCACTGTGTGATTAAGTAGTCATGTTCCATTATACACCAGTTATACCATGCAGGGTATACAGAAAGCTAAACCCTGCAACAACCCCTACAGGATTAGGTTTTCTAATATACCAGTATATACCATGCAGGATACATGGAAAGCTTGGTGACAACCACTGTGTGATTAAGTAGTCATGTTCCATTATACACCAGTTTATACCATGCAGGGTGTACAGAAAGCTACACCCTGCAACAACCCCTACAGGATTAGGTTTTCTTAGATACCAGTATACACCATGCAGGGTACATTGAAAGCTGGGTGAAAAGTCTTATAAAGGTTATGTTACCTAATACCTATGCTGGGAGGCACCCTGGTTGAGAAACGCTGGCTTACAGGCTCGTGCTTTTTGCATAAGAAAAAAAAACTAAAACTTTTGCCCGCCATGTTGCATTTTTTGGGGTCTCCCACCCAAAATAGTGCGCATTAGTACATGTTTTTTTGGTGCCTTATTTTTCAGATGCATTTTTTTCACTATAAGTCATCTGAGTTAGTGATTTCTATTGAAGAATGTGCAAAAACAAGCTATAAAAAAAAAAAACATTAAAAAATTAAAAATTTACAGACTAGGTAAAAAAAAATTAAAATGTTAAAAAAAAAAGCCATAGCTACAACATGCTATCCAAAAACACACAACTCAAGAGAGAAATTTAGGGGGGGGGGGGAAATATAAGACAGTTTGTAGGTACAGTATTTTCTCCCTGTTAACATCTGGACACAAAAAGAACAAAGAAAATTTAAATTAAAAAGTGAAATCCCAAACATCATTTCATTCCACGGAAAAACAACAATCAGGCCATAGACATCACTTACTAAACGGATACGTGGGCCAAACCTATCGCCATCGCCGCTTTACTCCGCAACCAAAACTAAAATGTTATTCCCTAAATAGAGGCCACACATCCAAATTTTTAGGATCAGCATTGATCAACCCAGGGTGCCTCCAGCTGTTGCAAAACTACAACTCCCATCAGCTGGAGACACACATTATTTGGAAAACATTGTAAAAAAATAAAATAAAATGTATAAAATAAATAAATAAACACCTGTCCCAACTAGGTCGCCACCAGGTCACCGTTGTTGAACACTTCCAAAAATCTTCCAGTTTAAATTTTTTTTAAACGTATCCCAAATAGGGACATGTCAAAACGTTTCCTTGTCATCTCTTTCGGCTCTATTCACATGTACAGTGTCCTGCGCATTTCTGAAGCGGCGTTCATTTACATTGAAACCTGCATCATCCAATATGCGCAGGACACTGTACATGTGAATACACCCTGAGGGTCAGTTCACACGTGCAGATTTTCTGCAGCAGCAAATTTTGCTGCCTATTATAGTCAGGCCTGCAGCAGTAAATACACACGTGTGAGTGCACGCTTAGGATACGTTCACACGAGCGGACTCAGAGCGTATTTTACGCTGCAGATCCGCCGCTGAAGGACCCCTGCATGGTGGCGATGTGCGAGTTGCAGCGTGCATGCGCAGTATACTCACACATCGCAGCTGCTCTCAGCCCATCTCATGGAGCAGGAGGAGCGGCGGCGAGGTGTGCGAGTACACCGCGCATGCACAGCAACTCGCTTCAGTGTGTCTGCTCGGAGCAGCAATACGTCGCTACGAGCAGACACACTGGAGCAATGTGCGAGTCGCCGTGCATGCATGGTGTACTCGCACACATTGCGGCCGTTCCCCCTGCTCCATGAGATGGGCTGAGAGCAGCTGCGATGTGTGAGTATACTGCGCATGCACGCTGCAACTCACACATCACAGTGTGTCTGCTTGTAGCAGTGTATTGCCGCTCTGAGCAGGCACATGTAAAGCCACCACGCAGGGGTCCTTCAGTGGCGGATCTGCAGCGTAAAATACACTGTGGGTCTGCTCGTGTGAACGTACCGTATTTTCTGCTGCAGATTTGAGTCAGCAGATTTTTCTGTCCATTGAAGTCAATGGGTAGCAAAATCTTGAGCAAAAATACAAACCTGTGAACGATCCCTAAGGGTAAGTTCACACCTACAGTATCTGCTGCCTTTTGTCTGCAGCTGATTTTCTACCCATTGACATCAATAGGTAGGAAAATAAGGTGCAGAAAATATGCAGCATATCCTGTACGTGTGCATACTCCATATGGGTAGGGTCACATTTTGCTACCCATTGGGGGAGATTTATCAAAACCTGTACAGAGGAAAAGTTGACCAGTTGCCCATAGCAACCAATCAGATCGCTTCTTTCACTTGTAAAAAAAAAGGCCTCTGAAAAATGAAAGCAGCGATCTGATTGGTTGCTATGGGCAACTCAGCAACTTTTCCTCTGGACAGGTTTTGATAAATCTCCCCCATTGACTTTAATGGGTAGAAAAAATATGCAGCAGAATACAGCAGGTGTGACCCTACCCTAAGGGTTCGTTCACGCGAGTGGATTTCCTTTCAGACTCTCAACGCATTTCCCGCTGCAAGTTTGAAAGGGGGCGGGACCTCCGCTGCTGATAACCCGCCATGCACCCCATAGAAGTCAATAGGGTCTGCGACGGATTTTGAACACCGTAAATGCGCCGCGGAGAGCCCGCCCTCTTCCAAACTCGCTGTTGCAAGACTGAAAGAAAAGCCGCTCGTGAGAACAAGCCCTAATGTTGTCTTCACATATGAAGGATTGGAAGCTGCAGATTTCAATGTACGCTAAACCAAATAACCAAACACCGCTTCAAATCTGCAGCTTCAAATCCTGCGCATCAAATCTACGCAGGATACCGTACGTGTGAATCCACCCCAGCGGTGTATTCACCCAGTGAAGAAGCATCCTGCGCAGATTTGAAGCTGCGTTCAATCATTTCATTTTACACCGAACTCTAAAAAAAAAAAAAAAAAAATCATGAACTCCTAAAATCTGCAGCTCCAAATCCTGCGCATCAAACACGCGCTGGATACCGTACGAGCGAATAAACCCTTCTGTTGCATCCTAAAAATAAATGTAAAAAAAAATATATATAAAAAATAAAACAAAAAAAATGCAAAAAATAAAATAATAAAACCCCAAAAACTTAAGGTCATTGTAAGCGAAGTCTAGCCTACACACCCATGCTTGCTAAAAAAAAAAAATGTAAAAAAATAAAAGTAAATAAATAAAAATGTATAATAAAAAAAAAAAAAAAACAACATGCCATAAGTTTTTTTTATTTTCCCTATCTTTTCCCCCCCAAAGAGATCATCCAATCCTTATCCAGGCATATTTGGCGTAAAGGAATGTTTAAATAAAAAAATAAAAATTTAATGTGAAATTAAATAAATATGTTAAAAAATTAAAAAATTTGTTAAAAAAAGAAATATTTAAATTAAATAAATTTTATGGTCTGCAGCCGGCGTTCTGAGCTGCCACGCACGACGCAAAACTTGACGCAAGGGTAGGCTCCCGCGTAACTAATTTTGACACCTTTATTTCCGTAAAAAAAAAAAATTTTAAATAAAAATAAAATAATGCGCAATGGTGCTAAAAATAAAAAAACAATAAAATAAAATTAGTTACGTGTGAACTTAACCCTTAACGTTTCCCAGTATCCCCAACACAACATATGTTTTCAAACCCCCCCCCCCCCCTTCCCTAAAAGCACACTTTCTCCAAAACTGTGCAGCTGTTGCAAAACTACAACTCCCAGCATGCCCGGACAGCCGTTGGCTGTCCGGGCATGCTGGGAGTTGTAGTTTTGCAACCGCCGTAGGGTCGCGGTTTGAAGTGGTAAACACACAGATCAATCCAAGGACACAAAGTACCTGAAATCCCGGGAAGCACAGCTTTTTTTTTTTTGTTTTTTTTTTTCCCCCTTGCACAGGGTTTTTTTTTTTTTTTTTTTTTAGGGGACTACAAGTACCAGAATGCACTTCCCATGCGTTGCCCGGGGTGTGATCACCATGTTCAGCAGAAAAATAAAAAGAAGCAGCAGCAGATGGTGGAATAAAGTTGCTACAAAGCGCTGGGATCCCTTTACCTCGGTAGGTTGTGCAGGAAGGTCTCAGTGTTCTGTGCTGTGCAGGAGAGGAATCACCGGGGGAGGGAAGGGAGGGGGAGGGAGCCCTGCAGCCCCAGATTTAAAGTGCTGATCTGAAAGGACTTGTTTTTCTCGCAGCTCAGACAGTTGTTTGCCCAGGGGAGGCCCCGATTGGTGAGTTTCCTCTTTCATGGTCTCACATTTCGCCCCATGTTCTCCTTTTGTTTCATTGAGTTTTTTTGTGAATGAGAAAAAAAAAAAAAAGGGAGAAAAAAAGTCCCAGCCTGGCGCGTCGGAGCCAATCAGAACGCTCGCCCGCCGGCCACGCCCAGCCCGATGGAAAAAGGGAGGAGGGGGGGAGGGAGCGGGGCTGAGCTAATCAGAGGGGGGCGGGGCCGAGCAGGAGTTCCATTCAGAAAACTCTGGCACTCATTCATAAAAAAACATAGAAGAGAACAGAGCGGATTCATTCATGGCGGAGGGAGAGGAGGAGGCGGAGGCGGAGGCAGCGGGGTCTTACAGGAACCTCAGTGTGTGTGTGTTGTGTCACTCCGCGCGTCTCCTCTGTCACCTGTGGACGTTGTACACGCGCGCGCGCATTTCACCTATTAACCCCTTAGTGACCCCAAACACGCAGAACACTTAGGGGTTTTGTTTTTTGTACATCTTCACCTTCAAAAGACTTAAAAGGGGATAAAGGACTTTTTTTTTTTTCCGGCTGCACAAAGTTGTTCTTGTTGGCGAACTATATTGCCCAAAGAGACAGACAAGAGACAGACAGACGAGAGAGAGAGAGAGACAGAGAGAGACAGACACACGAGAGAGAGACAGACACACGAGAGAGAGACAGACACACGAGAGAGAGACAGACAAGAGAGACAGACAAGAGAGACAGACACACGAGAGAGAGACAGACAAGAGAGACAGACACACGAGAGAGAGAGAGACAGGCGAGAGAGACACAAGAGACAGACACACACACACACACACACACACACACAAGAGAGAGAGAGAGACAGACACACAAGAGAGAGAGAGACAGACACACAAGAGAGAGAGAGAGACAGACACACAAGAGAGAGAGAGACAGACACACAAGAGAGAGAGAGAGAGAGAGACAGACACACAAGAGAGAGAGAGACAGACACACAAGAGAGAGAGAGACAGACACACAAGAGAGAGAGAGACAGACACACAAGAGAGAGAGAGACAGACACACAAGAGAGAGAGAGACAGACACACAAGAGAGAGAGACAGACACACAAGAGAGAGAGACACGAGAGAGAGAGAGAGACAGACACACAAGAGAGAGAGAGACAGACACACAAGAGAGAGAGAGACAGACACACAAGAGAGAGAGAGACACACACAAGAGAGAGAGAGAGACAGACACACGAGAGAGAGAGACAGACACACAAGAGAGAGAGACAGACACACAAGAGAGAGAGACAGACACACAAGAGAGAGAGACACACGAGAGAGAGAGACACACGAGAGAGAGAGACACACGAGAGAGAGAGACACACACACAAGATACAGACACGAGAGACACACACACACAAGAGAGAGACAAGAGACACACAAGAGAGACACACAAGAGAGAGAGACACACACACAAGATACAGACACGAGAGACACACACACACACACACACACAAGAGAGAGACAAGAGACACACAAGAGAGACACACAAGAGAGAGAGAGACACACACACAAGATACAGACACGAGAGACACACACACACACACACAAGAGAGAGACAAGAGACACACAAGAGAGAGAGAGACACACAAGAGAGTGAAAGACACACGAGAGAGTGAAAGACACACACACACACACACAAGATACAGACACACAAGAGAGAGAGACACACACACACAAGATACAGACACGAGAGACACACACACACACGAGAGACAAGAGACACACAAGAGAGAGACACACAAGAGAGACAGACACACAAGAGAGAGACAGACACACAAACACACACAAGATACAGACACGAGAGACATATACACACAAGAGAGACAAGAGGCACACAAGAGAGACACACAAGAGAGACACACACACAAGAGAGAGAGACAAGAGACCGACACCCACAAGAGAGACACACATAAGAGAGAGAGAGAGAGAGAGAGACAGGCACACACACACACACACGAGACAGACAGACACACACAAGAGAGAGACACACACAAGAGAGATATACACACACAAGAGAGAGACAAGAGACAGACAGGCACACACAAGAGACACACACACGAGAGAGACAAGAGAGACAGACACACAAGAGAGATATACACACACAAGAGACACAAGAGAGAGAGAGACAGACAAGAGAGACAGGCACACACACAAGAGAGATACACACACAAACAAGAGAGAGACAAGAGACAGACAGGCACACACACAAGAGACAGAGACACAAGAGAGAGATACACACACACACACACAAGAGAGACAAGAGACAGACAGGCACACAAGAGAGATATACACACAAGAGACACGAGAGAGACAGACAAGAGACAGACAGGCACACACAAGAGAGAGAAACACACACAAGAGAGAAGAGACAGACAGCCACACAAGAGACAGAAACACAAGAGACACACGAGAGAACAAGACAGACACACGAGAGACACACAAGAGACAGGAGAGAGAAAGACAGACACGAGAAAGACAGACACAAGAGAAAGACAAGACAGACACACGAGACACATACAAGAGAGAGACACACAAGAGATAAACAAGGGAGAGACACACAAGAGATGCATACAAGAGAGACATACAGACGAGACAAGAGACACAGGAGAGTGAGAGAGACCAACAAAAACAGGAGACATGAGAGACCGATAACCCCATCCAGGTGTATACAACAGGCAATGAGACTTCTGCAACAAATCTGGCCTGTAACTTACCCCTTAGGCCATGTTCACATGGTGAAATTTCCGAGCAGAATCTGGAGGGAAAAAAAATTCAGCTCAGAAATTCCTTTGCAGCAGAGTCCCTTTGATTTCAATGGGATTTTACTGAACTGTTCACACGGCGGAATCTCCTCAGCAGAAACATCTGCCACGGAAATTCCGGCGTCTACAGAAAGAATAGACTATTCTTTCTACGGATTCAGCAAGGAAATGCATTGCCCTCTATGAGGAACGTCCGCACTTGATTTCCGGACACTCTGCACAATTTTCAGATTGTGTGAACATAACTTTAGGTATGTTCGCCGGGTGGAATGACCTTGCAGAATTTTGACGGAATATTCCTCAATGAGAATCCACTGCAGCAGAGTCCTATTGATTTTATTGGGACTCTGCTGCACTGTTCAAAGAGTGGAATTACCACGGCAGATGTTTCCACCGCAAAAATCCCGACAGACATTTCAATTTTCTTTTGTTTAGAAATTCATTGCCGTCTATGAGACGGTACATTTATGAGCGGTCCTAGCGCCCACTGGATTATTCAAATGTTGGAAAGTCCGCAGGTATTACGCCATGTGAACATAGCCTTAGGCTGCCTCCACATGAGCGGATTTCATTCAGACCACAGAACAGAGCTAAAGTCAATCTACGGTGCCATTCACACCAGTGTATAATTTGTGTGTACTTTAAAGGAATCCTGTAGTGGATAGGGGATAAGATATAGATTGCGGGGGTCCGACTGCTGGGACCCCGCGATCTCCTGTACAGGCTGCAGCAGTCCGCAGGAAGGAGGCGTTCCATTTCCACATGACGCAGCGGCCAACACGCCCCCCTCCATGTATCCCATAGAGATGGGCCTGCTGGGGACGCCACGGCGCTTCAAGCAGACTGGCGCGTCCCCATACAGGAGATCGCAGCGGGCCCCAGCGGTCAGACCCCCCCTCGATCTATAACTTATCCCCTATCCTTCAGGGTATATCACCACCGCAAGCAGCAGCCGCGCCACCACCACCACCACAAGCAGCAGCCGCACCACCACAAGCAGCAGCCGCACCACCACAAGCAGCAGCCGCACCACCACAAGCAGCAGCCGCACCACCACCACCACAAGCAGCAGCCGCACCACCACCACCACAAGCAGCAGCCGCACCACCACAAGCAGCAGCCGCACCACCACCACCACCACAAGCAGCAGCCACACCACCACCACAAGCAGCAGCCGCACCACCACCACAAGCAGCAGCCGCACCACCACCACAAGCAGCAGCCGCACCACCACCACAACAAGCAGCAGCCGCACCACCACAACAAGCAGCAGCCGCACCACCACCACCACATGCACCTGCATCTTAGTTAAAAACAGCTGCCGCCACCACCAGCACCGCTACCACCATCACCACAAGCAGCAGCACCGCCACCAGCCACCACAAGCAGCAGCCACCGCACCAGCAGCCACCACAAGCAGCAGCCACACCACCACCACCAGAAGCAGCACCACATGCACCTGCATCTTAGTTAAATACAGCTGCCGCCACCACAAGCAGCAGCCGCACCACCACCATCACCACAGGCAGCAGCCACACCACCACCACATGCACCTGCATTAGTTAAATACAGATGCCGACACCACAGGCACCGCCACCACCAAAGTCAGCAGCACCACCACATGCACCTACATCTTAGTTAAATACAGCTGCCACCACCACAAGCAGCAGAACCACAAGCAACACCAGCGCCGCGGCCACCACCACAAGCAACAGCACCGCCACTACAAGCATAAGCAGCGGTACCACATGCACCTACATCTTTGTTAAATACAGCTGCCACCAGCACCGCTACCACCATCACCACCAGCAGCAGCCACACCAGCAGCCGCACCAGCAGCCTCCGCAAGCAGCAGCCACCGCAAGCAGCAGCCGCACCAGCAGCCACCGCAAGCAGCAGCCGCACCAGCAGCCACCGCAAGCAGCAGCCGCACCAGCAGCCACCGCAAGCAGCAGCCGCACCAGCAGCCACCGCAAGCAGCAGCCGCACCAGCAGCCACCGCAAGCAGCAGCTGCTGCACCACCACCAGCCACCGCACCACCAGAAGCAGCAGGCACACCACCAAAAGCATCAGCCGCACCACCACCAGAAGCAGCACCACCTGCACCTGCATCTTAGTTAGATACAGCTGCCACCACCACCACAGGCACTGCCACCACCACAAGCAGCACCACCACAAGCAGCAGCACCACCACCACCACAAGCAGCAGCACCACCACCACAAGCAGCAGCACCACCACCACCACCACAAGCAGCACCAACACCACCACCACAAGCAGCACCACCACCACCACCACCACAAGCAGCACCACCACCACCACCACCACAAGCAGCACCACCACCACCACCACCACAAGCAGCACCACCACCACCACCACCACAAGCAGCACCACCACAAGCACCTACATCTTAGCTGGACACATTCAATGCCACAGGGGTCAGATTCGTGTTCTTCCATAGAGATAATTTTTAGATGTCTTGCAGAAGTACTTTAGACAGTAATCTAAGAATAGACACCACCTGTTTTATTAGATGTCTGAGGTACATTTCCAGGACACGAATGGCACAAACATAAATGCTCACCCAAGTATCCGACAGAACTGAGCTATATGCACTATTCTTAATGGAAGGTCAAAAAACATCAAAACTAGCAGTGGAAAAGACAAAGCAATACTCCATTGCACCAATCAGAATTCTGCACTTTAAAAAAAGCTAATGTGGGGGAACGCTGCTGCCTGTACCTACTGTGGGGGAACACGGCTGCCTGTACCTACTGTGTGTGGGGGGGGGGGGGGGGATGCTGCTGCCTGTACCTACTGTGGGGGAACAAAAACTGAAGAAAAAAAAAAAACACCACAGGGAAAGCAGAGATCAGCTATAGATTTCCCTATGGCTCTGCAACTAACCAAAAGCAAAACTACAACTCCCAGCATGTTTCACTCTATAGTAGTATAGTATAGAATATAGTGCAACATGCTGTGAGTTGTAGTTTTGCTTTGGCTCAGCGGCAGCTATAGGCTGCCCGGACATTCTGGGAGTTGTAGTTATAGTTTTGGATTTTTGCATTTCGAGAGTTATTCCATGGTAAGTAACACCTAAAAACTGCAGAGCAAGGAAGGAGTAACACTAAGGAAGTCTTTCCCAAACAGGGTGCCTTCAGCTATTGCAAAACTACATCAGCATGCCCGGACAGCCAACGGCTGTCCAGGCATGCTGGAAGTTGTAGTTTTGTAACAGCTGGAGGCACCCTAGATAGGAAACAGGGCACTGAGCTGAAGTTAAAGAAAATCCAGCAGACTAAAGGGAGGTGGAGATTAGATACAACAGCAGCACAGCACGGAATGGGTTACACTAAGCACTGAAAGTGCTGCTGCTGAGATAGAAACCTATTTACCTTGCATGAAGAGTGCAGATCCTGTGGATACTGGATTCCCTCTCCCCTGCACAGACACCCCCCCCCCCCACTTCCTGTGCTACTTGAAGAAACAGAATGTACCCTAACTGGCAGTGGACGGCAGATTGCCACCTAGTTGCCACGATGACCCTTTTTTTTCTGAAACATAGTATTGGCAAATTTAGTGATTTACAGAAATCTTAGAGCAGGTGTCCAAGATGACAGCGACCATTTCAGGACCTTCCAAACAATTTCTTCATAGTCACAATAGCCAAAACCTCCCCCTAGACTCTCTCCTAGGACTGTATCTACCTTTTCCAGCCCACCGGAGCACCTGAAAGCTGAACTAATTCATGCAGGATAAACTCATCAACCGTCGAGCCGCGAGGTTCGTGACGAATCGAATTACTGTAACTTCGCTCATCTCTAATTGTAATAGATGATTTTTCCTCATGTACCGTATTTTTCGCCGTATAAGACGCACTTTTTCTTCCCCAAAACGTGGGGGGAAAAGTTGGTGCGTCTTATACGGCGAATATACGCCCGAGGCTGCTGCGGGCGAGAGCGGGAAGTCAGCGGTAAGTACAGAGGCTGCGGCGGTGCGGTACAGCGCTGACTACCCGCTCCCCACCCGCAGCAGCCTCATGACCGCCGGTGAATTTTTCACCTCACACCGGCTATGTTTATTGCCCTAGGACTGGAACATACCATTGTGGGGGAACTATACTGCCAACTATTGTGGGGGGGGGGGAGCTGCCAGTGCCTACCATTGTGGGGGAACTATACTGCCAGCCATTGTGGGGGAACTATACTGCCAGCCATTGTGGGGGAACTATACTGACAGCCATTGTGGGGGAACTATACTGACAGCCATTGTGGGGGAACTATACTGACAGCCATTGTGGGGGAACTATACTGACAGCCATTGTGGGGGAACTATACTGACAGCCATTGTGGGGGAACTATACTGACAGCCATTGTGGGGGAACTATACTGACAGCCATTGTGGGGGAACTATACTGACAGCCATTGTGGGGGAACTATACTGACAGCCATTGTGGGGGAACTATACTGACAGCCATTGTGGGGGAACTATACTGCCAACTATTGTGGGGGGGAGGGGGGAGGAGCTGCCAACCATTGTGGGGGAACTATACTGCCAACTATTGTGAGGGAACTATACTGATATAAAATATTTTACTACAGTATTTGGTTCAGAATCTTTTTTTTCTAGATTTTCCTCCTTTAAAATTGGGTGCGTCTTATATGGGGAAAAATACGGTATATCCTTTGTAAAAATTAACAATGTTGTGGAAGATAAGATGATTGGGAGTTAGGACATATAGGTCACTCATGGTATTGTTTTAATTTGATTTCTCCCTTTTCTAATGGGATGGGGGGTAGGGTAAAAATATAAAATGTGGAAGAGGAATATTTTGTTGGTTTATACAGCAATGTAGTGAAAAATTGAAGATTGGAAGTGTAACACTGATGTCTATATCTTAAAACAGCATTGTTGTAATTTTTATGAAATTTATTGTATACACACACACATATTATATATATATATATATATATATATATATATATATATATATATATATATATATATATATAGGATCGACCGATATCGTTTTTTACCAATAATCGGTGGAGGTTAGGGCCGATAACTTATACCGATATTCCGGTATAAGTTATCGGCTATTTATCCCCCTGCGACACCGCTGCAGATCATTGATTTAAAGCGGGCGCTTTAAATCAATGAACTGCAGTGGCTTTTGCGGTGCCATAGACCACCGCCACCGCCACCCGCTTCTCTCCGGGGATCCTGAGACCTATCACCACCACCGCTCCCCCCGCCGCGCCGCGCCGCACCGCTCCCGCCTCCGCCCCCCCCGACCCGCCACACCACGACCGATCCCCCCCCCACCGCCCCGGCCCCATTGCCTCCACCATCCCCGGTTTTATAATTACCTGTTCCCGGGGTCCACTCCACATCTGTCTCCGGTGGCGTCCACCTGAGCTGTCACTGTGCGCACTGACGGTGAGAGCCTCCAGCACTTCCTGCAGTGCTTACAGGTGGGTGCTGCATGCTAGATTGCGGGGGACCCCCCGTGATCAGACATCTTATCCTCTATCCTTTGGATAGGGGATAAGATGTTTTGGGGCCGAAGTATCCCTTTAAAAGGAGATATTTCATGGATAAAAACGTATCCCCTATATGAAGGATCGGGGATAAGTTTTAGATCACGGGGACATAAAACCGTAGCAGACTACGGTTTTGTGTACGGGAAAAAAAAAAACAGATAAAACCGTACAGGATGCAAAGCATACACAACCGGATGCTACATTTGGCATACGGTTTGGAACACAGAGCTCTCTGCTGAATCCCGAGAAAAGTGCTCTCTGCTGACATCTCTGTCCATTTTAGGAACTGTCCAGAGCAGCATATGTTTGCTATGGGGATTTTCTCTTAATCTGGACAGTTTTTAAAATGGACAGAGATGTCAGCAGAGAGCACTGTGTTCCAAAAAGAAAATAATTTCTTCTGTAGTATTCAGCAGCTAATAAGTACTGGAAGGATTAAGATTTTTTAACAGAAGTAATTTACTAATCTGTTTAACTTTCTGGCACCAGTTGTTAAAAAAAAAAAAAAAAAAATTTTGTTTTCCATCGGAGCACCCCTTTAAGTGCGAGATCAAAGAAGTTCACAGCTCATGATTCTGAGGTTCCAAAAAGAACTCCACCATATCACCAAATTCGCAGCGCTCCATGCGTTACCCCCGGTCAACACGCCAAATATAATAATAGAAAAGACTTTACTCCTGAGCGGCGCACGGCTTGATAACACGTCCATGAAAACCTCCTCCCCTCAAGCCGCTTAGCTTAGGGGAATTCACAGGAAGCCGGAGTTCCTCCCTCAATGCTGAGGAAACCTTCATTTACTTCATTACATAACCAGCAATTGTGTCGAATGAAGCTCCCAGGATCCCGCAAATATTGGAATTTACTTTTTGTAAAGTGATAAAAAGCGAAAAACTTTTAATTTTATTAGGGGAGATGTTCACAACACGTTTTTGCAATACAGTTCCTGTATCAGGTTTTTGATTAAAGAAAAACGGATTCCTCAAAACCTGACTAAGGCTGGGTTCACACTACGGTTTGTAACTACGGTTGCCGTATACGGCTGGGAGGAGGGGTGGGCGGAGCTTAATCGCGGCGCCCGCACTCAGCCGTATTCAGGAACCGTAGTTAATGTATGTCTATGAGCCAACCGGAGTGAACCGCAGCCTCTGGTTGGCTGCGTTTTCGGCCGTATGCGGTTTCCCGACCGCAGGCAAAAACGTGGTCGATCACGTTTTTGCCTGCGGTCGGGAAACCGCATACGGCCGAAAAAGCAGCCGACCGGAGGCTGCGGTCCACTCCGGTTGGCTCATAGACATACATTAACTACGGTTCCTGAATACGGCCGAGTGCGGGCGCCGCGATTAAGCCCCGCCCACCCATCCTCCCAGCCATATACGGGAACCGTAGTTCCAAACCGTAGTGTGAACCCAGCCTAAATCAGGTTCAAAACATGTGTACAAATTTTAATCCGTATACGGTTTGAAAAATGATGTCCGGTTGCATACGTTTTTTTTTTAAGAAAAAAAAATTGTATAAGTTTTTAACTTTTCATTCCATTATGAATAAAGTTTCACTTGTTTGATTGAAATTCCAAGAAAATAACTGTGCAAAACCGGTGAAAACCGGATTGAGCCGCACACACATACGGATCTGTACGGTTTCCATTGACCCCCATGTTAAAAAAAATAATAATAATTTTTAAACGTATACATTTCAATACGGTTTTTCACCCGGACCACAAACCATGGTAGGCTACGATTTTGAGTACGGGGGAAAAAAAATAAAATAAAAAAACTGACAAAACCGTACAGGATGCAAAATGGACACAACCTGATGCATCTTTTGGCATACGGTTTTCAATGGAGAGTCAGTGCATACGGTTTTCAATACGGTTCCGTACGGTTTTCACATTGACAACGTATACGGGAAATGTATTGCAAAAACGTGGTGGAAACCCAGCCTTATACACATTTAAAGGGGTACTCTGGTGGAAAACTTTTTTTTTTTAAAGAACTGGTGCCAGAAAGTTAAACAGATTTGTAAATTACTTCTATTAAAAAAATCTTAATCCTTTCAGTACTTTTTAGCAGCTGTATACAGAGGAAATTCTTTACTTTTTGAATTTATTTTTTGTCTTGTCCACAGTGCTCTCTGCTGACACCTCTGTCCGTGTCAGGAACTGTCCAGGGCTCATCCGTTTTCCATAGACTTCAATGTTAAATTTACTGTATTCATCTGTCATTTAATGTCATCTGTTTGCATCCGTTCTTTCAATACGTTTTTTGATCAGCATGCTCACAATTAGAGATGAGCGAACTTACAGTAAATTCGATTCGTCACGAACTTCTCGGCTCGGCAGTTGATGACTTTTCCTGCGTAAATTAGTTCAGCCTTCAGGTGCACCGGTGGGCTGGAAAAGGTGGATACAGTCCTAGGAAAGAGTCTCCTAGGACTGTATCCAACTTTTCCAGCCCACCGGAAAGCTGAACTAATTTATGCAGGAAAAGTCATCAACTGCCGAGCTGAGAAGTTCGTGACGAATCGAATTTACTGTAAGTTCACTCATCCCTACTCAGAACGAAAACATTTTTTTTGTTTTATTAACTGAACAATAATGGATCACATCCGTTTGCGTCTTTTTTTTTTATTTATTTTTTTATTATTTTTTTTAAGTCCGTTTTTTTTTTTTTTTTTTTGACGAGAGAAGAACGGGACGGGTCTAGACGGCCGTGTGAACGCAGCATTAAATACGTTATCAAACATTCAAGCGTATTAAAGAGGTACTCCGGTGCTCCAGTGATCTGAACATCTTGTTAAGAACGCTTGGAGCTGGTGGTCGGGATGTCACTGCCACGCCCCCTCCATTCACGTCTATGGGAGGGGGCGTGTCATCCGACACGCCCCCTCCCATAGACGTGAATGGAGGGGCGTGGCTGTGACATCACGACCACTGCCGCAGGAACCCGGCGTTTGTTTAGGAACCCAGCATGCTGCAGAAGATCCTGGGGGGGACCCCCGCGATCAGACATCTTATCCCCTATCCTTTCGATAGGGAATAAGATGTCTGGCAGCAGAGTACCCCTTTAAACATTCATCAGTAGGAGAGTTTGATACTTGAAACGCGTTGGTTGGAAACATTTTTAATCTTCATCTAAAGTGCTGGACCCATGGCTACACTTTACAGCAGTACAGTAAATCACACTGCCTGGAAACATACCACGTCTCCCATAACGTAGGAGAAGCATTGCCGGACAAGCATGTGACCTGCCCTGTGCAGTGATTAATACAGGTAACCTATAGGGTAACTATATGGAGAACAGATGTTGGAGAGGAAGTCGGAGGTCCTCTCGGGGGCCAGCGCTTAAAAACACATTTACCCTGGTGGGTGTACGACCGTTTTCAGGATCATTTATAATTGAGCAGTTCAAAGACAATTCGATTATATGTAAGTGCATTAGGAGAGCCCAGTCTATAGGTAGACAGCTGGAAATGCACAACCTACACACGGAAGATTGATCCGCTGAGGGATTTCCTATACATGATGGCACACAACACAGGCTTTAAAGGGGTACTCCGGTGGAAAACATTTTTTCTTAAATCAACTGGTGCCAGAAAGTTAAACAGATTTGTAAATTACTTCTAATAAAAAAAAAAAAAAAAAAATCTTAATCCTTCCAGTACTTATTAGCAGCTGCATGAAATTAAGGAAATTCTTTTCATTTTGAATTTCTTTTTTGTCTTGTCCACAGTGCTCTCTGCTGACACCTGATGCCCGTTTCAGGAACTGTCCTGAGCAGGAGAAAATCCCCATAGAAAACCTATGCTGCTCTGGACAGTTCCTGCTGTTTATAAATTTTTTTTTTTCTGGTGACTGTGGGGATTTTAACTTGTATAAGGGGAGAGTTTATTCTCATGTGTTACATTTTTTTATTTTATTCACTTTTTTTATTTATTTTTTTTTCAGTCTCCATAGACATAGCATTGATGAGTTATATTGGCGCTCTGCTGCCCCAGACAGACAAAAGGCAGAAAGAAGACCAGGAGGCAGGTGGGGACCCTCCAGCCATTGTGTCAGCTGATCGGGACCCAGCTTCTGCACATCCCGATCAGCTTCTGCATGTATAGTTTGTGTATAATTTGCGCATGTGCATGTATAGTTTATGTATTTGTACGTGTGCATGTATAGTTTATATATCATTTTTGAACGTATAGTTAGTGTATAATTTGTACATGTTCACATATAGTGCATGTATAGTTCAGGGGCGGATCCAGAGTCTAGTCTCGGGAGGGGCACTATTAGAGAATTTCGTTTTGGTGGACAGAAAATAAGGTGCTTCTTATAGAACTTACAATATTATTAAATGTATCCAGTATAATAATCAAATATACCAATTGCCACAGAATGGGAAAAGCGCTAAAGAAGGTTTTACCATTTAAACCTACAGCTCCCAGTATAACCTAAGTAGTGGTGAGGGGATGCTGGGAGTTGTTGTTTCACCCATCATTACTGCAAAACTCACAAGTGACTACAGCTCTGATGGGACAGTCAGGACAATACACAATGATAGTGACTACAGGTGATGTCTTCTCTATAGTCTTTCCTTATCTAATTCAGATGGTACATACCGCCAGGTCCAGCTAAATGTTCTCGCTGAAGAACTTGATGCCCAGACGGCTTCTCACTGTGTCAGCGGATTCTGATCCTCTATATGAAAAAAGTATTATTATAATACTGCCAAACACCATATCCTTTGAATATAATTCTGACACTCTGTACCCTCCGAATATACAACTCACTTTACCCTTTGAATAAAATACTGCCCACACACTGTACCCACTGAATACTGCCCACACACTGTACCCACTGAATACTGCCCACACACTGTACCCACTGAATACTGCCCACACACTGTACCCACTGAATACTGCCCACACACTGTACCCACTGAATACTGCCCACACACTGTACCCACTGAATACTGCCCACACACTGTACCCACTGAATACTGCCCACACACTGTACCCACTGAATACTGCCCACACACTGTACCCACTGAATACTGCCCACACACTGTACCCACTGAATACTGCCCACACACTGTACCCACTGAATACTGCCCACACACTGTACCCACTGAATACTGCCCACACACTGTACCCACTGAATACTGCCCACACACTGTACCCACTGAATACTGCCCACACACTGTACCCACTGAATACTGCCCACACACTGTACCCACTGAATACTGCCCACACACTGTACCCACTGAATACTGCCCACACACTGTACCCACTGAATACTGCCCACACACTGTACCCACTGAATACTGCCCACACACTGTACCCACTGAATACTGCCCACACACTGTACCCACTGAATACTGCCCACACACTGTACCCACTGAATACTGCCCACACACTGTACCCACTGAATACTGCCCACACACTGTACCCACTGAATATAATACTGCCCACACACTGTACCCACTGAATATAATACTGCCCACACACTGTACCCACTGAATATAATACTGCCCACACACTGTACCCACTGAATATAATACTGCCCACACACTGTACCCACTGAATATAATACTGCCCACACACTGTACCCACTGAATATAATACTGCCCACACACTGTACCCAATGAATATAATACTGCCCACACACTGTACCCAATGAATATAATACTGCCCACACACTGTACCCAATGAATATAATACTGCCCACACACTGTACCCAATGAATATAATACTGCCCACACACTGTACCCTCTGAATATAATACTGCCCACACACTGTACCCACTAAATATAATACTGCCACACACTGTACCAACTGAATATAATACTGCCACACACTGTACCAACTGAATATAATACTGCCACACACTGTACCCAATGAATATAATACTGCCACACACTGTACCCAATGAATATAATACTGCCACGCACTGTACCCACTGAATAATACTGCCACACACTGTACCCACTGAATATAATACTGCCACACTAACCTCAGAATATAATACTGCCACACACTGTACCCAATGAATATAATACTGCCCACACACTGTACCCAATGAATATAATACTGCCCACACACTGTACCCAATGAATATAATACTTCCCACACACTGTACCCTCAGAATATAATACTGCCCACACACTGTACCCTCAGAATATAATACTGCCCACACACTGTACCCTCAGAATATAATACTGCCCACACACTGTACCCTCAAAATATAATGCTGCCACACACTGTACCCCAGAATATAATGCTGCCACACACTGTACCCCAGAATATAATACTGCCCACACACTGTACCCTCAGAATATAATACTGCCACACACTGCACCCTCAGAATATAATACTGCCACACACTGTACCCCTGAATATAATACTGCCCACACACTGTAACCTCAGAATATAATACTACCACACACTGTAAGCTCTAAATATCCCTCTGAATACAATACTGTGATGTATTGTGGCTAATGAAAACCGTACTACCCCAGAAATTCCTTATACTCTGTGCCCCTCATATATAGTAGTAATGCCCCATCCTGTGCCCCCACATATAACTATGACCTGTCCTGTTCCCCCTCATAATAATAATGCCCTCTGTCCTGTGCCCCTACCATATAATGCCCCCTGTGCTGTGCCCCTCACATATAATGCCCCTGCAATGTTCCCCTCACATATAATGCCCCCCAATTCTACTCCCTCAGGGGGCATTATAAGTGAGGGGAACATAACAGGGGGGCATTATAAGACAGGGCACATTATATGTTAGGGGCACATGACAGGGGGGCATTATATGTGAGGGGCACATGACAGGGGGTTCCTCACTTATAATGCCCCCCTATCATGTGCCCCTCACATATAATGCCCCCTGTCCTGCCCCTTCAGGGTGCATTATAAGTAAGAGGCACATAACAGGGGGCATTATAAGTTGAACTACATTATAGGTTAGCGGCCCAAGACAGGGGGGCATTATAAGCGAGGGGCCCAAGACAGGGGGGCATTATAAGTGAGGGCCTGTTATGTGCCCCTCACTTATAATGCCCCCCTGTCATGTGCCCCTTTCATTTAATGCCCCCTTCATGTGCCCCTCACATTTAATGCCCCGTTATGTTCTCACATATAATGCCCCCTGTCCTGCACCCTCAGGGGGCATTTTAAGTAAGGGGCACATGACTGGGGGCATTAAATGTGAGGGGCACATGACAGGGGGCATTAAATGTGAGGGGCACATGACAGGGGGGCATTATACGTGAGGAGCCCCCCTGTCATGTGCCCCTCACTTATAATGCCCCCCTGTCTTGGGCCGCTAATATATAATGTGCTTCGACTTATAATGCCCCGTTATGTTCCCGACATATAATGCCCCCTGTCCTGCACCCTCAGGGGGCATTTTAAGTAAGGGGCACATAAAAGGAGGGCATTATAAATCAGAGCAGATTATTTGTTAGCGGCACATGACAGGGGGGCATTATAAGTCAGGGGCACATGACAGGGGGGCATTATAAGTCAGGGGCACATGACAGGGGGGCATTATAAGTCAGGGGCACATGACAGGGGGGCATTATAAGTCAGGGGCACATGACAGGGGGGCATTATAAGTCAGGGGCACATGACAGGGGGGCATTATAAGTCAGGGGCACATGACAGGGGGGCATTATAAGTCAGGGGCACATGACAGGGGGGCATTATAAGTCAGGGGCACATGACAGGGGGGCATTATAAGTCAGGGGCACATGACAGGGGGGCATTATAAGTCAGGGGCACATGACAGGGGGGCATTATAAGTCAGGGGCACATGACAGGGGGGCATTATAAGTCAGGGGCACATGACAGGGGGGCATTATAAGTCAGGGGCACATGACAGGGGGGCATTATAAGTCAGGGGCACATGACAGGGGGGCATTATAAGTCAGGGGCACATGACAGGGGGGCATTATAAGTCAGGGGCACATGACAGGGGGGCATTATAAGTCAGGGGCACATGACAGGGGGGCATTATAAGTCAGGGGCACATGACAGGGGGGCATTATAAGTCAGGGGCACATGACAGGGGCGCATTATAAGTCAGGGGCACATGACAGGGGCGCATTATAAGTCAGGGGCACATGACAGGGGCGCATTATAAGTGAGGGGCACATGACAGGGGCGCATTATAAGTGAGGGGCAAATGACAGGGGCGCATTATAAGTGAGGGGCACATGACAGGGGAGCATTATAAGTGAGGGGCACATGACAGGGGAGCATTATAAGTGAGGGGCACATGACAGGGGAGCATTATAAGTCAGGGGCACATGACAGGGGAGCATTATAAGTGAGGGGCACATGACAGGGGAGCATTATAAGTGAGGGGCAAATAACAGGGGGGCATTATAAGTGAGGGGCAAATGACAGGGGGGCATTATAAGTGAGGGGCAAATGACAGGGGGGCATTATAAGTGAGGGGCACATGACAGGGGCGCATTATAAGTGAGGGGCACATGACAGGGGGCATTATAAGTGAGGGGCACATGACAGGGGGCATTATAAGTCAGGGGCACATGACAGGGGGCATTATAAGTGAGGGGCACATAACGGGGCCCTGTCAGTCTACCGGAAGTGGTCATTCCAATGTCCCCCGCAGGAAGCTCCGTGCAGGGTTCAGTACCCCCTTCCAGCAGACTGCAGGGGCCCTGTTCAGGAGATTGTAGGGGGTCCTAGCGCTCGGATCCTCCACAATCTATAACTTATCCTCTGTCTCCGCATCTAAATAGGCTGTAAGTAAATGAAAAATATATGCTGGCAGCAGTAGGATAGATAGATAGATAGATATGAGATAGATAGATAGATATGAGACAGATAGATAGATATGAGACAGATAGATATGAGATAGATATGAGATAGATATGAGATAGATAGATATGAGATAGATAGATATGAGATAGATAGATAGGAGATAGATATGAGATAGATAGATATGAGATAGATAGATAGGAGATAGATAGGAGATAGATAGGAGATAGATAGGAGATAGATAGGAGATAGATAGGAGATAGATGTGTTCTGCAGACAATGGTGTCCCCGGCTGTTCACACGCTGCAGGTGAGGGGACAGTGCAGCCGGGGCTGACAGCTCCCGCTCATCAGTAATATAGTATCGGGAGGGGCAGCAATCTTGGGGGGGGGGGGGGGGGGGGGGGGGGAGACAATTGCCCCGTTGTCCTCCCCGTCCTCCCCGCCCCCCCCCCCCCCCCACAACCCCCCCCCCCCTGGAACCGCCACTGGTATAGTTTATATATCGTTTGTGCATGTATAGTTTGAATGTATAATTTGTGCGTATGTACATATAGTTTGTGCTTAATTTGTATGTGTGCATGTATAGTTTGTGTGTTTGCACATAAAGTTTATATCTCGTTTGTGCACGTATAGTTTGGGTATCATTTGTATGTGTGCAGTATGGTTTGGGTATAATTTCTATGGAGGAGATTTATCAAAACCTGTGCAGAGGAAAAGTTACCCAGTTGCCCATAGCAACCAATCAGATCGCTTCTTTCATTTTTCACAAGGCCTCTGCAAAATGAAAGTAGTGATCTTATTGGTTGCTATGGGCAACTGGGCAACTTTTCCTCTGCACAGGTTTTGATAAATCTCCGTCTATGTGTGCACCTATAGTTTGGGTATCATTTGTATGTGTGCAGTATAGTTTGTGTATAATTTGTGCGTGTGCACCTATAGTTTGAGTATCATTTGTATGTGTGCACCTATAGTTTGTGTATAATTTGTGCGTGTGAACCTATAGTTTGTGTATAATTTCTATGTGTGCACCTATAGTTTGGGTATCATTTGTATGTGTGCACCTATAGTTTGTGTATAATTTCTATGTGTGCACCTATAGTTTGTGTATAATTTCTATGTGTGCACCTATAGTTTGTGTATAATTTCTATGTGTGCACCTATAGTTTGTGTATAATTTGTGCGTGTGCACCTATAGTTTGGGTATAATTTCTATGTGTGCACCTATAGTTTGTGTATAATTTGTGCGTGTGCACCTATAGTTTGTGTATAATTTCTATGTGTGCACCTATAGTTTGTGTATAATTTCTATGTGTGCACCTATAGTTTGGGTATCATTTGTGCGTGTGAATGTATAGTTTGTGTAAGGGCGCGTTCACACGGAGTAATTCAAGAGGAGTTTACTCCAGTAATTCCTCTTGAATTCTCTGCTACAAATTAATTCCCATCTCCTCTGCCCATTGACGTTAATGTTATTTCTGCCGTCCTGTTCACACTGCGGAAATTCTGCTAGCATAATCCCAACGCTGAATTCCGTTCCGCTTGAAGAAAGAACATGTTCATTCTTCAAGCGGAATCCGCTAGCAGAAATCAATTGAAGTCAATGGTAAAAAAAAATTCCGCCCAACATCGTTTTCGCGTGCAATTCACAGGCAATTTGCGCGGAAATGGCCGAAAAAACCCTTCACTTCTTTCTCCCTCATGTCTGCGCGCAATTCCGTGCAAATTGCGTGCGAATTTCCCGCGAAAAAAAAAATTCTGCCCGTAAATTTTTCAGCATGAATTACTCTCCATTTACTCCGTGTGCAGGTGTGGTGGCCCGGACAGGCTGGGATTTGTAGTTTTGCAACAGCTGGAGGGACCCTGGTAGGAAAACCCTGCATCACATAACTGACCTCTGTGCAACAATTATAAGAGTAGAGAAAATGGGGGAGAGGAGGGTCTTCTGGGAGGATGAGCACAGCACAGGGTTAATGGAGCACAGCACAGGGTTAATGGAGCCCAAACCTGGGGCTTTTATCTTTGCCCCGGCATTACTATGCAGACAGGGAGGAAAAGAGAACCTCCCCTCCTCCAACTTCTCTCTTCTCCGACTCGACGACTGCACCAGGGGAGGGGGAGGAAGGAGACAGAAAATCAATAACACTGCCCTGTACTCCCTGTATAAACCGTATATACCATATATACCATTACCTGCACAGAACGGGGCGCACCGACCTCTGGCCCAGGCACACGGCAATGAGGAGGCACAGACTGATTCTTCAAAATGCCGCCCCCTGCAGGCTGGGAGGAGCAGCACCAGCCATTCTCTGGGTGCAGGAACTTAACCCCTTTATGGAAACAGCCCCTTATATTGTAATAGTCTGGACATTTATCCACACACTGATACCTAACATTTTTTTCTACATTTTGTGTGTCCCTATGGGCATTGCAATCCTTTTACTATTACTGTTCAGTTCAGACATCTGGCCACCATCAGACCCCTGCGATTGTGCAGTGGATGGTCCCAGGAGTCTCTATAAGACCCCCCCCCCCCCCTTTAACACTTCAGATGCTGTGATCAGAATCAATCAGGGCATCTGAAGGGTTAATGTTGGGCATCAGCATGATTGTTCATAGCAGCTGGCACCCACAACATATGAAGCGAACCCAGCTCCTGCGCTCACTGCATAGATCGGACGCGCCACAGGGCGTAAACCCATAGATCGTACACACCACAGGGCGTAAACCCATAGATTGTACACGCCACAGGCCGTAAACCCATAGATCGTACACGCCACAGGCCGTAAACCCACAGATCGTACACGCCACAGGGCGTAAACCCATAGATCGTACACTCCACAGGCCATAAACCCATAGATCGTACACGCCACAGGGCGTAAACCCATAGATCGTACACGCCACAGGGCGTAAACCCATAGATCGTACACGCCACAGGCCGTAAACCCATAGATCGTACACGCCACAGGCCGTAAACCCATAGATCGGACGCGCCACAGGCCGTAAACCCATAGATCGTACACGCCACAGGCCGTAAACCCATAGATCGGACGCGCCACAGGGCGTAAACCCATAGATCGTACACGCCACAGGGCGTAAACCCATAGATCGTACAC